>NW_016157510.1:14848-54398 GCF_001687245.7 Rhagoletis zephyria | reverse complement strand
AGAAAAGTTGGCAGAAAATCCGCTTTTTTATCGACAAATTTTGTTCAGCGATGAGGCTCATTTCTGGTTGAATGGCTTCGTAAATAAGCAAAATTGCCGCATTTGGAGTGAAGAGCAACCAGAAGCCGTTCAAGAACTGCCCATGCATCCCGAAAAATGCACTGTTTGGTGTGGTTTGTACGCTGGTGGAATCATTGGACCGTATTTTTTCAAAGATGCTGTTGGACGCAACGTTACGGTGAATGGCGATCGCTATCGTTCGATGCTAACAAACTTTTTGTTGCCAAAAATGGAAGAACTGAACTTGGTTGACATGTGGTTTCAACAAGATGGCGCTACATGCCACACAGCTCGCGATTCTATGGCCATTTTGAGGGAAAACTTCGGAGAACAATTCATCTCAAGAAATGGACCGGTAAGTTGGCCACCAAGATCATGCGATTTGACGCCTTTAGACTATTTTTTGTGGGGCTACGTCAAGTCTAAAGTCTACAGAAATAAGCCAGCAACTATTCCAGCTTTGGAAGACAACATTTCCGAAGAAATTCGGGCTATTCCGGCCGAAATGCTCGAAAAAGTTGCCCAAAATTGGACTTTCCGAATGGACCACCTAAGACGCAGCCGCGGTCAACATTTAAATGAAATTATCTTCAAAAAGTAAATGTCATGGACCAATCTAACGTTTCAAATAAAGAACCGATGAGATTTTGCAAAGTTTATGCGTTTTTTTAAAAAAAAAAGGTATCAAGCTCTTAAAAAATCACCCGTTACATATACAAGTGTGTACCACATGTGGTATGTTACACATGTCAACACTGTTACTGCAACTCTAACTCAGGCGGCGAAACAAAAGGCTTGAAGATGTCGCTCAAAAAGAATTAGCGCAAGCAAAGCTGCGCCTGCATAAAAGGTATGGAATGAAACTGGCAGTGCATTTTTATGGGTGTTTACATCACAATCTAAATTAATTAACTAAACGCTTTGAAGTTTTATGCGAGCGCGCGTCCATGTGTGAGCTTAAGAAATGGTGACAATGATGGTGCGTTGCAATGGTGCGGACTTGCGACCGCATTGCATCAGTTGTGCATACAAGATGTCTGCCAACGGCGACAATTGCGCTAAGCAAGTGCACCTAATGACAAGGTGTAGTATGTATGTATGTACGTGTGTAGTGTAGCGACAAAACAAATATGGTGTTGCTTAGATATGAACGAAGGTGTGCGCGGGTGCGTACTACACGCAAGTGCGCAACCGCAGCTGCTATGTACATACTTGATGTCGGCAATCATGTAAGTAGCATCGCCAAGATTGTTTGCTAAAGTAATAATAAGAAATTCAGTTAGTAAACAGTGGCATGTGTAGACAAATCGTAAAATCAAAGCTAAGAGTACATACATATGAAGCTTTTATTATAAATATGTGACATCACACACTTATGTATAATTCATTTGTATATGCAAACAATAGAATATGTATATAGAATAGATTATAATGATTATTTAAGTAGCGGCTTCTTTAGTTATTTTATGTACATAACTGTTGAGAACAAGCTAATAAATGTGAACTCATTTTATGAAAGCTACTTAATCTAAAAGTATTGTATTTCAAACTACAAAGTACATATGTATGTATGTAGATCCCCGAAGTCTTGAGCAATGGATCTACGGATTAAAAACGTTATTTTTAATAGGGCGATGATTAATCAAGAATTGAAATATGATTACTCAAAAAAAAAAATGTTGCACCGGGACACTTGAGGGAGGGCCTCTCGCTCAATTCCCTTTCATTTCGACGTGCGAAAGGATGTAGTGAAATTTTATTTTGACAGACAAAAACAAAGACATAAAAACATGAGATCATGATATCATTACAACGTACGCCAACAAAACAAAACAACTTATTACAACTAAAGCACAGAATTTTTGACAATGCATGAACCTTTTTTTATTCTTTATACAAATACAGTTTATACTAAATATATGAAAAATCATAAAAATAAAATTGTTAAACTTTGTGTTAAACTAGGGAAGATTCAACAAATTTGCATACAAATTTGCAACATTCAAATCAGACTTTTTATACAAATTTTTAAAATGAAGTTTGGCAGCCCATTAAATTTTAGTTAATTTTTGGTATTGTTTTTACTGATTGCTTCTTCCATTCAAACTATGTTCGATAATTCTTATTATATGGAAGACACTGTCAGCAAAAAATATAAATGCTAAAAATCAACGAAATATGCTGGCAACTTCGGACTTGCACTTCATTAATTGGCTCAAAAGCTACATTTTCAAAATTTTTCTAAAAGATCTGATTAGAAATTGTGATCTGATGAAAGAGCCTCTGAGCCAATAATTTTATACGGCACTGTACTTATAAGTACATACTCTAGGTTTCATGAACGAAAAAAATTTAGTACAAGATAACATTAAAATATCAGTCATATTTTTCGTTGCTGTGAACTTGTTTCAAAACTTCTGTATTTTCCTTAATATAATTGTAAAACTCTGTGCACGTCATTATGAACGTACTTAGGTTCATATACTAATCATCAACTATTGCTTGTCCAAAGTTCAACTATCCCGAAATGTAACTACATATTTCACAAATTAAACCGGTGCACTGAGAGAAAGTAGTTTAGAATTAAAAAAGCGTGCTAAATTAAAAAAATACGCATATGAAAGAGCACCAACCCAACTCGTAATACATTTAAGTATACACATTTTAGTATTTAGTATAGAAATATTCAATTCAAATAGGCCCATATTAAAATGAAGAGATTTGCAATTACCGATTGCTTTTTCATAATTAAGTTAAAAAAGTATTTAAATTCCGTGATGGTTGTAATGGGAATTAAACCCTGACCCTCTGAAAATTAGCAAATTGTGGCAAGCATCCTCGTGCACTCAACTACAGTTAGACATGTAAATGTGCATTTAAATGTTGAGTTTGAATCAACACGACGCGTTCGTGTTATGAAAGTATTATTTTTAAATACGAACATTTTTAAACGATAATCAAATTGAAAATATTCATGTTTACTATGCGTTATTTCCCTCAATGAATTCATAACATTTTTCTGAATATTACAACGCGTTTTTTCTCTTAGTGTAGTGATTTTTGAACTTCTATTCAAATTTGTGCAATCAAATCAAAAACCGGGACACTAAAACGAAACCCGGGACATTTTAAGGTTGGACTGGGACACCGGGACAAATAGTCCAAAACCGGGACATGTCCGGGAAAAGCGGGACTTCTGGCAGCCCTATACAAATGTAAAGAGTTGAAATGTTGATTACTCATTTTACTCGAAATGTTGATTAATCATAAAGCATTTTACTCAAATATTTTTGTTTTTGGTTAATCAAAAATCTTGATTACTCGAGTAACTGAACTTTTGAGTAATCATAATTTCCAATTAATCGAATAATTGAGTTATTTACTTTATGGTTAATTAAAATTTTGAGTAATCAATTAATCGCACAGCCCTAATTTTTAACGTTAAGTTCTCAAAACTTTTGTTCTTGTTTTGTTCTCCAGAAGAACGTTCGCCAGACTTTTGTTTAGCTGAGGTAAGGCGGCAGACAAGGATTATAGTTGTGCGGACAGGCCATAGGGATGCGAATTGTTGTGTTATACATATGTATGTATGCATGTACATCTCGAAAAAGTAAGTTCCTACATTACATGACTTACATACCTTTCCGTAAATATGTACATTAGAGTGGTTCAAAATAAATAAAAAATGTGTCAATTTTATTGTGGCGTTTAAATCTGTGCCTTTAAATTAAAGTGGTCGGACTCAAATTTATAAATCTAAAAAAAAAAAAGATTTTTTCTTTAAACCGTAATTAATGGACCATTATGGATTTTGTAATAATAAAAACCCAATATTGACTTATCCCGACTTAGGCTGCTTAAAAAAAAAACTATTTATATTCAATACACAGTGTTTTTTGTACCATTTCTTTTAAATTTTTTTTAAGAAAAATGGAAAAGGCAACATAGCCTAAGCGGTAGAAGTTATATCTGCAATTTCAGAGATCACCACATCTCCTCATCAGTCTTTTCTTTCTAGACTTTGTTGCTTTTTCCATTTTTCATAAAAGTTATAATCGTGGTACAAAGCTCAATAGCACTATTGAAATAAATAAAAAAATTACAAATAAAAGCAGATTTGCATAGATATGGAAAGCTTTAAATTGTTGCTCTTCTTCCGTTTTTCTCTCTTTTGGATACGACGAAGATATCCTTTAAAGTATGTAAAATAACGTCACTTTTTATGGGTTAAATGTTAACCCATTTCAAAAAAAAAAAAAAATGGGTTGTCGTTATTTTCAATATTCTTCAATTTTGGAGGTTGGCTGGGAAATATATTTTTTGAACCACCCTAATGTACATGTCTTCGTGTCTGGTCAGGGCGATATTTCGGGGCTTTGAGTTCGTGTTCTTCATACTACTTAGCCTATTCCTCATATAACGAGCCCCGAAGCTTGGCGTGGGCAAACCAATGTTTAGCCCACCAGACATACTAATCGCTCCTTATTTGGTATTTCAACCGTTTTTCGGTTTGGCTGTGAATAATAAACTGCGTAAAATTGTAGTATCTCTCCTTTGCGAAGTTGTTCACACCGAGAGCAAACAGTTTCTTTTTACACTTGGCCTTTCGGTGCTGTTGCCAAAACGAATAGGCCATAGATCGTTATTTGAAAAGCTCCACCGGCTTCAAATTCTAGTTCATAATTTCTTTACCGTATGTAAGGACGTTTATGATAAGTGATTTGTAGAGCTTATACGTAGAGTGAGAGAGAGAGAGAGTGAGAGAGAGAGAGAGAGAGAGAGAGAGAGAGAGGGCAGCTTATCATTGCCTAACGCGCCCAAAGTACTTAATTAGCACTTGTTGAAAAGAGTTCTGCTTTGTTTGATCTTCCAGCTGACATTATTGTTGCTAGATCCTCGCTTACAGTTAGACCAATCTCTTTTGCCTCCTTCTCTTAGTTTTAGAATTCTGCGCTGACAGCCCTGGTGTTAATGGAATCTGTAAAAGTCAGCAGCATCTCACTTTTGCTATTCCTATTACGATTTCTAACATCAGACAAAAAAAGATGCACCATATTGAATCGCATGTCAAAAACTTTGTTTGGTGAAGCAAAAAGTCGCGCTCAACATCACTCTACATAGCCGTATTAGTTTGGCAGTCAAATGGGGGGATTTTCAGGTCTGGAGACATACAGATACGGCCCAATCAGTTGGTTCATAAGGGGTTTCAGCCTTTCGTACAGTATCTTGGATAGGACCGTATAATATTAAGGAGACCGATCCACCGGTAATTGGCGAAAACCGCAATTAAGTGCAAAACACAATGAGATTCTAAAGCCCACAATCTGCTCAAAAGTTTGCACGTATATGCGTGCAGCACTTAATAGAACTTTTCTTGCAGGATTTGTCAGAGTGCGTTTAAAGTGTTTTTTTTTTTTTTTTTATAGATATTGAGTGTAAACCTGTAGCACAATATCTATAAATGTTTCTGGAAAACATCTGATTATTTTTTCACTTGTAATTATGTGTGGTCTTGCCTTTGCAATGACTATCAATAAAGCACAAGGAAAATCACAATGGCAAATTATACGTCGTCTGTTCACGAGTTGGGACACCACAAAAAAAAACAAAAAAAAAAAAAAAATTATTATTTATCTGTTAGCATTAGTGCTAATAAGAAACTATTCAATTTCAAAGTTCTTATTGGCGTATTGCTAATAAAATACATTTATAAATTGATCTTCATTTAATTTTTACAAACTTTAAAAAATAGACGCACTCCGGGCAATGCTCAGTCTAAGTAGTTAAGCTGAAAAAAAACTGTACTCGTAGATATTCAACATTTTCTATATTTAAAATTCTTTTTGTATGAACGCAAACTATTCACTCAGTTTAGTTTATTAATCGCAGTTTAGTGTATTGTTGGTGCCAAAAAGATGGGACCAATATACAGCGTGGCGACGAATAACTGTTACCCAGGTTTTTTTGAGAAATAGAAGAGTCCTTTATAGATTTTGCGAAAAAAGTACGTTATTGTTAATTTTCCACAGATTTTACTTTAGTTGTATTAATTAGTTTTTAAATTTTAATCCTTATTTACATTTGCCAGCAGTGTAAACTTTGAGAGAAAAGTTCATTTGGCACGCAGGTCCTCGTCAGTTAATTTGTTCCATATCTTCTGTAACCATAGGCTAATTTTCTCCATTTTGAGTCCCTTATACTCCCCCTTCTGTCCAAAATAAGGCCTCATACTCAAAAATCTAATAGACTCGGGACTGGTGACTAGGACGGTCATTCATTCGACCAACCTTATACAGTTTTTTTCTTTTTTGTACTTTTTTTTATACAAAGCCTAAGAAAAAATACACCTGAAAAAGACTTGCGTGCCAAATGAACTTTTCTCTCAAGGTTTACACTGCTGGCAAATGTAGATAAGGATTAAAATTTAAAAACTAACTAATACAACTAAAGTAAAATCTGTGGAAAATTAACAATAAAATAATTTTTTCGCAAAATTTATAAAGGACCCTTTTATTTCTCAAAAAAAAACTGGGTAACAGTTATTCGTCGCCACGCTGTACATAGAAAATTTATACGAGTACATACAACTGATTGTTCAAATAATAGATTTTGCTCTTAATTTCATTCACTTAGACAGTTAAAACCATGAAATGTTGTGAGCTTCCTACATATCAATCAAACAAGGTTTACTGAAAAAATCACCAGTATCGGTTCTCTATAAAATATATACTTACTGATTGTTCTGAAATACGTTTTTGTTACGTAACTCGTTCATTTAAAAGGCTAAGGTATCTTAAATTTAATATTTTTAGACTAAAAATGTTTTGGTAGTTTTCCTTTTGCTTATATTCATGACAGGCATGATGTCTTTAAGATACTACCTTCCTTTTTGCTTTTAGTTTTATTGTACTGAGTAGTAATTTAACATTTTATCTGGGTTTTACGATTTTGAGATATTACTTTGCTTTAGCTTTAAAACTTCTTGAAGAAATAAGTATTCAAGCCTTTTTTTCTTGAGAGCTGCAAAATGATTTAAGAAATTGTGATATTTTCATTTGTTTTCAATTTCTATTGCCTCATTTTATATGAATTTTTCGTTTTTCTTGAGAGCTACAAAAAGCCCTTAAAGCTGAATACTTTTGTGGTTCAGCAATTGCAACGAAATAGTCCCTAATTTGATCGGTTGCTTTTATCGAGGGTGCGCTGTACACAGTGGCGGATTTACCGTAAAGGCAACATAGGCAGGTGCCTAGGGCGGAAAAATTAAAGGGCGGCAAAATTTGAGTTAAAAAGTATAAAAGTTTTTTAAAGTAACATAACATAAAATTGAGATTCAATTACACAATCAAAAAATAGGACAACACTGTTAGGTATTTTTGATATTATTGAAATGATAATATTTAAAAATACTAACTTAGTATTTTGGGGATTACAACTTATCAAGTGAAAAAAGTTTGTTGATGATGGCTTTCTTTAAAATTTGAAAACCTTTACTCAAGGCAAATACCACTTTTTTTCTTAAAAGTATAATAAATAATATAAACTTTAATATTACTATTTACTGCTAGTCGTTCCAAAACTGGTACTTTTACCTCAAAATATTTTCCTCATCGGAAAAAGGGCGGCAAATTCTGAATTGCCTCGGGGTGAAAAATATTCAAATCCGCCACTGGCTGTACATACATACCTTAGTAGATATACATAAATATGTATATACGATATATGTATGTAAGTAGATTCATTGCTATGCCAACCGAAGCTGCTCCTCAGTAACCAGAAGCTCAATACATATCAGCCAGCCAAATTGTAACATTATCTAGTATATCTATAAAATCCACAGGAACAGAAGCGAAATAGAATCAAGTATGAGTGTGTACGAACGAGTATGAATCGAGATGAAGCTGCGTTCAGTTTTTGCATTCGTAATGATGATCGTGCACGAGTTACAAGCATTTAATTTGTGTATCTGCAGTGAAATATCTTTCCCACTGTCAAACGAACATATTGAACTGCGATTTTTATGCGGATTACACTACCTTACTTAGATCGCCTGAGGATATTTGCTGTTTTAGGCTGGTACTTGCTTACTTAGTTACTAACATACCTACATACATATACGCTTACTGACTTATAAATTTTCCACCGATGTCTGCCATTTCTTTAGCTTTGTTTTGCTATTTACTTTTCATCTTAGGTTTCGTGCAGCTTTACTAATGTATGCGAGTTGTATGTATGTATGTAACTAAGTATGCATTTGGGTTTGGCTGCTGCTTTATGTAGATATGTATGCATATGTATATGTATGTAGTTATCGTTGCCGAAGGGTCAAGCCTGTGTTGAAATCTGTTGCATCGCGGTGTAAGCCGGTCAGTGCCCACTTTCGTACGACGGGGTAGTGGCAACACATTTTGCTTGTAATTTACGATTCGCACAACGCATTTGGTGTGACCCCTGTTTGTTTTTTTTTTTTTTTTGTCTTTTGCTACAAAGTTACAACTGCCACGCAACGACTGAACTAAACGTGATATGATCTTTACGGCGTCAGTTTCTAAATACCTTCAACTAAATATACGAGAAAAGACAAATACGTTAACCGGTTCTTAAGCATAAAAAATGAAAGCATTTAGCATGTCATTTTACAAATACAATTAGGATAATTTGAGCGATTAATGTATGTATTTACAAAGCTTCATACCAGATTTTGCATGTGTTCTTTAATATTTTTTCGCAGACATTAGAAATCGATAAACATACTTCGATGAAAAAGGTTAGACCAAGCTACATAGGGCATATAGACAAATATCCCCCGCGAGAAGTGCATAAACTTGGCGAAAAACGCGCTAATTGAATTCTGAGCAGCGACTGGAAGGCACTGAAAGCAACCAACAAAGCAACGATAAACATTGTCGACCTTCATACCGTAAAGAGAACAATGGCGGAACTGCCCAGTAGCTTTTACCATTTCCTCTTCTTATTTGGTTCTAAGACCGCTTGTCGATTTAGGCCGATAGCAAAAAACTTGGCCATTGCCCTGTCTCCTCTGCGAATTTACACCAGTTATTCACAGCGAATGTAGAAATGTAGGTTCTTTTGAACTTGATAATAATTCAATTCTGTCCGTAGCACGTGGTGGAAAAGTGATATTCCTCTCGATATCTATGCTGCCATAACTGGTGGTACTCACGATGGATCCCAGATAGACAAAGTTCTTCACTACCTTGAAAGTGTAGCTGTCAACAGTGACGACCATGTGCCAATATGCAAATGGTCTTTGTTTGTTGTCAGGGAAAACTTCCTTTTCATACACAGCTGGACCGACCTCTTTGTGGCTGCAACCCAGGGCTGAAAAATGGCGCATTGAAGACCCTGTTTTTGAGGCCAACGAAATCTATATTTTCTACTTACCGAAGCAGCATCGTGTGTTTATTATACTGGTATATAAAGCCACTGGAATTTAGACAGCTAGCACGTATTACGATTTCCAATATCAGATTAAAGAAGTCGCATGGAAGTGAATCTGCTCTGGACTGAGCTAAAGGTCGTATTCAACGTCATAGCAGTAGTAATAGCGCATTTGCTAGTTCTGAAGCCTCGCTGATTAGGTACAAACAGTTGGCCGATGAAGCGCTGCACTCTTTCAAATAGTATCGCCCATAGGATCTTATAAGCCATGCTGAGAAGGCTTTTCCCACGATAGTTGACGCAAACAGCAGTGTCAACATTTTTGTGGATTGTGCAGATTACACTTAATTTCTAGTGTTCCGGTAAATGCGCCCATCTAGCTCTAAGCCATTAGCTTTGAACAGCTCAGCCAATATGCCATGGGCTCAGAGGACTTTTTCCTTTTGATGATGACCTGAGCACGTTACGTACACATTGGCTTACATTCTTCTTCATCCGACCTTTCCACCGGTGTCTGCATTATAAAGCCTTAAGAAGTGTTCCCTCTATACCTCAAATGAACTGTGGACATTTACCAGATTTCCACAATCGTTTCTACAGAAACTAGCTGGTATTGAAACAATCCTTTTGCTACAATATTTTCTGATCGAATTTTCCTGTATGGTGCCTGTATTTTCCTTTTCTTTTAGTTCCATTTTCCGCAGCACAGCATAACTGCTATTTTATGTGCGGCGATGTGGAGTTGCTTGGTTAAGCAGGAGTAAGCGCCGGTTGCGGAAGTTCTCGGCTGCCCATTTCGAAGGAAACTTTCTATCATACGTTCTTTATAGCATCGGGTCTCATGTTGACTGTTGTTAAAGTCACCAAGCATGACAGACAAAGGAGGTTAAGCTACAGTTAGGTATCAATGTCGATGGCACGCCAATTCCGACGGTAAAAGCCTCCAAAGTTTTAGCGGTTATCCTTGATAGCTCTCTCTGTTTCTTCGCGCACACAACGGAAATTGGCAACATAGTACAGAGTGCAACAAAGACTTCCAGTCGCTCGCCGGAAGCACTTCTGACAAAGGCAATAAGGCGGTTTTCCTAATTGTGCTGCTCCTTTTAGGTAACTGGATACTAGCTAAAGACTAGCCAGAACGCCGAACTACGGGATGCTTTCTGATGTCGCCTGAAAACCACCTACACAGCGAGGTCCAGAAGTTCTCAGTTAAAGAGCACAACTTAAGGCCCAGCAAACAGTTTCTAGTTGGCAGCTGCTGAAGCGAAAATCCAAATAGAACAAGCTTGAGGCAGAGCCTCCTCCATGGCCCGCCAGAAGGCATCATATCGAGTTCATAGACGCGCTCCAAACACACTTGACTCACTAAAGAACCTGACAAGCCGTAATTGTCATTCACAGAGAGTCCGTCACCACCCTCAGAGACTCTCGTCCAATAAATGCCCATAGAAGATGAGGAGCTTTAGCTGTCTGGATACCGCAGGCGACTGAACTCGTATTTATTCAGACTCAACTCTGACATAGCAAACATGTGAACGGCTTGTGAAAATTCCTCCGCGACAACAGCTATCTTAATCTGTCCACTTAAAGCCCCTCAGCTAACAGCGCTCACCTTTTGTACCGACACTGACGAAAAGGCACATTTCCAGGGCCTACCATTACTTAAGCTTAATGACAACCATTAACGGACTAGCCGCTTTAGGCAGGGACTAACAGTACCACTACAACAACAACGTGGTGACAGGGATAGCTCTCATATACTTTATCGAAGCGCTCATAGAATCGCTCTTTGGTCTCAACGTCCTTCTCCTCCCAATAGTTCGCAAAAATTAGGCTTATATAGTTGAACTTAACTTTCAAGCGAATCTTGACTTTCTTTTTACGGTAGGTGATAAATCGGTGTCGTAAACGACGCCCAACCGCAAAATCTGCACAAAATTTGTGCGCCGTCACATGGCAAACTTTTTACACCATGGCTTATCCTGTGCTACGGTTATGTCAGCCTTTTACTTTGCAGCGATTGGACAGAGGAGTCGCGGACTTTTCAGGTTCATATCCGTAAATCCAAGTCCTTGTTTCGTATGCGGGGCTTGTCAGCGATGATGAGCGTAATCATCCGAGGCTGCTTCAATGTCTTCACTGGTCTTTATTTTTCACTCTCAAGCCCTGCGAACAAGGTTGCTAGAAAGGTTCTATCCATGGTGTAGCGAGGTGATTGATCCAAAAATAACTCCTGTTTGAAGTCGCCCACACACCAGTGATGCTCTCTTTTTCTCTCTTGTACGATCCAAGGCTCCAACTGATTAGTTAATGCGTCTCGCACGTGGGCTGTTCACGCTACCAGTCTAACACAATAGTCGGGGTAGAGTGTGGTCGTGTAGAGTGTGGTCGTGTAGAGTGTAACTGCCACTCAAGAAGGACGAACACGCCCAAAGTTTTACGTCGTTTTCTCCTAGTATATGATTTTTAAAGAAAACTTTTTCAGAAAAAGACTAAAGTGCACCAGTGCTGTCAAACTGAACTCTGATGCCCTCTTTTGTATCAAACCTGTGAAATTTATGGAATGAACAAAAATCTTAATTACTATTTATATCTAAGTTGCATAAAATGGGAAGGTGAACACATCTCCTTAGCCTAATGCTCGTTCGTTTCCTTACCCACACACTTTTTCTTCCAACATATCTCTCACTCGTCGAAATATTTTATGGTTCTGTGAAATACAGTGACAAAGTATAGATATTCGGGCAACACACACACACACACACATATACAAAAGCATATCAAAAACGGGAACAAAGCACAAAAGTTTATGAAATAAATCAAACCTTTTACAGACATTTATGGTTTTAAGGTTAAAATAAAATAAAATTAAAGGAAAGCGAAGGTGAGAAGCCCCAAAGGGCGATAGCGTAAAACAAACGAGATGAGACTGTTGAAGAGGGTGGGGACAAAGCGTTAATGTATAAATCTTAAATATACATAAGCGTACATACCTACATTTATACACACATATACACCCCTTGTCATAATTATAAGCGCACCATATATTAACTAGTTTTAACAATTTATTTCTAGTTATTTTTTATAAGTAAAAATATAGTTTATTCTTTAACAAAAATTGTATAAATCCTAGATTCAAATTTTGTGCAATATGTACTTAAAAAGACATGAGTACTCATGACATTTGATATGTAAACGGCTTGTCGAACCATTCACTTACATACAGACATAAATAGGTTAGGCAAGAAATTAAATATTAATTTCATTTCATTTTGTCAAGACCAGTACAGGACTTTTTCATAACTACTTCGCTTATAGTTCAGGACTATTTCAGGATCATTATGTAGCTAATTTCAAACTACCCTGAAATGACCCCGAACTAGTCCCAAAATTGAGCTGAAGTAGTGCAGAAGTGGTTCTGCAAAAATTGATGAACTTGTGCCGAAATGATTTCGAAGTAGTCTCGAAGAGGCCCGGAAATGGTCGCTTATAAGTCCCCAAATGTTCGCGAACCAACACCGAAATATTACTAAACTAGTCAAAAAATGACCACAAACTGGAACCGAAATGTTCCTGACCTAGTCCCGAAATGGATCTGAAGTAGTCCTTAACTATCCCGAAACTCTCCTTAAATAGACCCGAACCATTTTCCAAATGGTCTAAAACTAAGCTCGTAATGAGCCTGAAGTTTTCCGAAATAATCCTGAACTAATCTCAAGGGGCGCAGAACTAGTCCCGAAATAGCAATAAATGGTCGGTTCCGAAATGGCACCAAAATTTTTCCGAACTAGTCGCGAAATGTTCCTGAACTATTTAGTCTTGAAATATTGTAGAATTAGTACCAAAATAGACCTCCAATGGGCGTGAACGAGGCTCAGAATGGTCCGGAAACGGTCCCAAAATTATACTTCTTGAGCTAGCGCCGAAATGGTCCTAAACTAGTCTTGTACTAGTCCCGAAATGGTACTGAATTAGTCCTGAGCTAGACCAAGACACAAGACACAGTTCAATTCGGGGAGCCGAGTTTTTATTCCTTTTTTCTATTTTAATTTTGTTTTTAAAAAAATTTTCTTTTATTTATTACACCGTGCGACAGTAAATTTTGCACACAAAAAAAATAATATCTTTGCGAAACTATGAGCAAATTATAGTAAAACTACGTACATAATTAGTTTTTCTCTCTGATGTCAAGATTTGTTTAAAGGACTTTGAAATTTACAAAATATGATTATTCCAAAAATGTATTTAAAAAATTCAGTTTAATGTGGGATAACAATAAGGTATCATATAAGAGAAAAAAATCTGCAGAATTACAACAGAATGCATTTTTTTATACATAAGAAAGAATGGGTATGGAAAATGTCCTTAACAAATTTTGACCCTAAATATCCTTGAAAATTTGCAATATTTAGTTTTGAAAAAATTATTGTTTTAGGACTAATATACACAGCAACACATCGTCGAATTACGTCCTGCAATCTTTAATAACTTAAAAAAATAAAATTTATGGAAAGCGCAGTTTCAATACTTATTCAGCTTTGTAAATCAAACAACTTTATTGTTTTTAAATTCTACAGCATTTTCTCTTTCATTTGGTACCCGTATTGTTATTCTACATTGCACCGATTTTTTTTAAATAATTTTTTGAATTAACCATATCTTCAAAATTTTAAAGTCCTTAAAAAAAAAAAAATACTGACGTCAGAGTGAAACACTAACAACGCAGTTTTACTCTACATATTTGGCCCATAGTTTCGTGAGTATACCGATTCTTGCGTGTGTTTTGAATTTTTTTTTTGTTTTTGTCGCACGGTATCTATATTTCATTGTCCTAAAAAGAAAAATAATATATTTTTTTTATTTTATTTGATTTTTAGAATTTTTTTTTTTGTTTTATAGTTTTAAACAGAAACAAATATTTGTTTTTAATTTCATTTAATTTTTAGGAAGGAATATCCTTAATTTTTGATTGTTTTCTTAATAATATTTTCTTTTAATTTTTAGATTTTATCGTTTAAAAAAGTAAAACATATATATTTTTTCGTAATTTTTTTAGAAATGTATTAATTTTTTCTTTTATTTTAACTGGAATTTTCTCGTTAGGTTATCTTTCTTTCTTTTTTAGCTGTTATTGTTTTAAAAAGAAAAATCCTTTTATTATTTAATTAAATTTTCTTTAGATTTTGTATTAATAAGCAACATATTTTTTTTATTTCATATATGTATGTAACTTTTAGGAATTTATTTTTTATTTAATGTTTTCCTTTTTTAATTAATTTTCCTTTAATTCTCAGATTTTATGGTTTTAAAGAGAATGTTGTTTTTTATGTATTTTTTTTAGTTTTTGGATATTATTGTTTCAAAAAGAAAACGTATTCTCTTTTAACTTCTTTTAATAATTGATTTTTTTTATTATTTCTGCTATTTTAACAATTATTATTTTTTTATTATTTATTAGTTTTTAAATTTTATTGTTGTAAAAATAACGTTTTCTATTTTATTTTCTCTTACCTTTTAGATTTTATTGTTAAAAAATTTTTTTTTAATTTTTGATTTTTTTTTATATATTTTTCTTTTGTATATTTTTTTAAATTTGTTTTTGTTTTAGTTTTTAAATTTTATTTTTTTTTGAAAAGAAAAATGAATGTACAAATATTCTTTTTTTATTTTTATTTAATTTTTAAAACTCTTATTGAAAAAAGAAGATTAGCTACTTTTGCTATAATTTGTCAATATGTGGTGTGATTATAAATATGACACGGGATGTATGTATGTATGTATTTACAGGGTATAATCAAGGGTAGAGCGACAGTTAACGGATTCCAAAAATGGCAGGATATAAGATAAAAGAATTCTTACCTTCAATTTGATCAGTTACATAAAGTTCCCAGTATAGAAGTGCAAAATATTTAAGTATGGTATACACCCATATGGCTGCTTGTCTGTGGTTTCAAAGGCTTATAATTTGGAATTAAACACTCTCGGCTAGCAGCCGTGTTACATACGTACCTTCATACTTACCACCATTAAATAACTGCATTCATATAACTGTGAAAACTCAAAAGCAGATTTCATAGAATATTTAATCAGGACTTATCTGCAATACTAATGCTTCTTTACATATTTATGCATATACAAATGTACTTTTGCCTTTGCTATCTTTTTTGTTTTTACAAATATCTCGCCTGAAATGACTGCAACGCATCGGTTGGATACCAAGGATGCCGACAAAACAATGCTGTAGAGCAATCGTAACGCTAACACCATCAAATATCGTACAAAACGCCAACGCGACTCGACTCGACTCAACGGAAAATATGTAACTGTAGCAGCGACACATCAACGCTTTGTTGCTGCTGACAAACAAAACAACAACAGCAATAGTAATATAGCAATAATAAAGAAAAAATAGAAAAAATAATTTTGTATATATGTACATACATATGTATATTTGTGTGTATAAAACATAGCTTGCAACATTTTATGCTGATCCCTGTCAGGTTACAAAACACACATAATCTTCAAAAATAACAAACAAAATAAATTTCCATCAACAACATGCTGTATACTGCGGACATTGCTGATGATGCTGCTGCTGCTGCTGCTGTTGGTGCTGTTGGTGCTGTTGGTGCTGTTTGGCGGTGCTGGTGGTTCTGGTGGCAACATCAACATCAACCAATAATGCAGGCGCGATTATGTCCAACAGGACACTAGCCAACAAATTCCACTTCTTCTGCTTATTCTTCTCAAAGTGTTCGTTGTGTGTTTTTATTTAAATGGTGGCAAACTGTGAAAAAAGTATACAAAAGTTTATAGAATATAATGCAGAAGTTGGGCCAACCACTGGACAATATTTAAGTGTATACTTGTTCCACAGCGTCTGTGCAACGGACACAAAAGTAACAATACAAATGCAAAATGAAAAGAAAAAATAAAAAATAAAAAGAATTATAAACAAACAGCGAAGTTGACAATCCGCCCTTCAAGTAATCCACAAAAGAAAGAAATATCAAATGCACGGCGAGAAAAATGGGAGTGGATGTAAGAGACGAGATAGATAAGGAACCGAAACGTATTCGCTGCAATTAGAAGAGAGAGGCCGATATACATACGTGAGTGCGAAATGTTTGAAATGCTGGCCAACGGGAAAAACTACCGAATATTTTGTTAGAGAGTTAGGCGACCTACGGAAGGTTTCGAGACCAGCGCGAACTCCAGTAAGAACAATCATGATGACCTAGTGACCAATGTCCAGAACGTACTTAAATTATGGAGGGAACACTTCACCACCCTAATGAATTGCAGCAGCACTGAAAGTAGTGGAGAAGACGAACCCGAGCCCCCAATCGATAACGACGGAGTCGACGTTCCACCGCCTGACTATGAAGAGGTACGAATAGAAGTGTACTAGGAGTAATTGAAAACTGTTTACGAGAGAACGAAAACGGTAATTGTTGTGCTCACGAACATCATAAGACTTAATTTTAGCAACACTAAAGTATGAGTTTTCTGCATTGATAAAAGAGCAATCTTAATGTTTACTATCCCACGAAAAATTGGCATATTCCATTACCAAGTGATGTGCGAAACTCTACAAGTTCAATTTTATGTGCGGGGCTCTCATTTTACGTGTCAAAGACAAATGATGGAATGGGGAAAATTCGGACAAAGATTGTCGATAACTCGACAAATTTTAAAAACCTACTGAATTTAGATAAATCGATCCATTTCAGGTAGTCGATAAATGCGACAATTCGATATATTCAATGAATTTCAAAAACAATAAAATTCCGATAACTTGATAAAATTAGACAACTCTACAAATTTCGATAATGTTAGATAACTGTGCGTTTCCAGAACTGGATAAATTTCAATAGTTAAAAAATTTACATATCTCGATATGTATCGATAGCTCAATAAATTTCCGTATATATCGATAAATTTCTATAACTCGATAAACTCTGGTAACTCGACTAGTTGCGATAACTCGATAAATTCATGTATTTCTAGAACTTTCGGTAACCCGATATACTTTGAAGATTCCAAAAGCTTCGATTTCATAAGTCGACAAATTTTGATATTTTGATAAAGTGCGTTTCCAGAACGAATGGCAATTTTCCGTTACAAAATAACTTCAGTTTTTAATTGTACTTCGTGCGAAAACCTTACAGTGTAAAATTATTATAGGGTGAAGCTGTGAAAGAGGCGTGGATCTAGCGCACACTCTTGAATCCCTACACAAACACAAATACAAACGGTGATTTATGTGTGTGCGCATAACGGTGTACGCAAGCGACAAACGATGCAACTCTGAACAAGAAACCGAACTGGACCGAACCGTAGGAATGTTGACAAGCATGAAAGCGGTAGATACGAGCAGCACCCAGGTGGGGCTGAGGGAGAAAAAAAAAAACCATGAAATGCCTGCAAGGCATCAACTTTAGGGCAGCAAAATCTTTGCGGCTATTCCACCTGGTTCGTCTACTTCAATGCTGCCATCGACGCGTACAGCCATACAGCTGCGTCGCCAGCCTTTTATATTGTTGGAATATTTATACTAAAGCAAGGATGAGCAGAGTCATGTCCAGCTGACCGCTCGTTTTAGCCTGCATTTGTTGGCTGCACACTAGTAGTGGCGGCACTGGAAAATGGCACGCAAGCCACAAAATAGTCGTAGTCGCATGAGTGTTGGCAAAAGAGGAGCAGTGGCAAGTGGTAGGTAGCTTTGCACAGGCTGAGGCGCATTCAGCCTTGGCGCTTCAAGTCATAATTCGTCCTGCACCCCATGCATGCATGCGCTGCCTTGTCGCACAACTATCTGTTGACACTGCTGTGGTTTGTGTAGCGTATTTCTTTTCATTCACATTTTTTTGTTTTGATTTTCATTTTCATTTTGATTTTTTTTTTTGTTCATGTTTCGCGATGGCTCTGCTTTGTGTTATACGACGAGTGTTTTCCGTCCGTCGAAATGCTGATAGGTAGTTACTGTTACTCTACTTGCACGTACATTTGTACATGTGTATGTATTGTCCTTTAGCTGCTGGTGGTCGGTGTGTTGTCCCTCTAATAAAGTTTAGTTTTTTATTTATTTATTTTTTTATTTTATTTTTTTTTGTTTCGCTTTATGCCACTCAAGTTGCCCTCATCTTGTCCGCGTGCGCGTCCGGTAACCATGCCAGGCGTTTGTTTTGGCTCTGCTACGCTCCGCGTCGAGCTGTTTGTTGTTCGGAATCCGCGTTGTGACATTTTAAATTGCACAATTTTATATAAAATCCTTTTGCGCTAGTCTGTGGCATTATTTGCGCAGAGTGTTTGCCAAGCTTTGCTGCATGTCACTTTGGTTAGTGGGTGCATTCTCTCTTTGAATTTATGCCATTTTCTGAGTGGCCCGACCAGCTGCAGATTATAAATAGTTACTCGTGTATCAAAAACATTCCAGTACAATGTCGACTGGGCAGCCCAGTCTGGGCTGTGTAAAAAGGATTTCTAATATTCGTAAGCATACTCCAGATGAAAGCTGTACGTGTGTAGGTATGTATGTATGTATGTATATATGAAGAGATGCACAGACTCGGGGATTTAAATGAACAAGCGGTCAGGAAGTTTAGCTATAAAATAATTTTCGCCTTTTTTTAAACGTTTGGTATTATTTGCTAATGAAAAACGTTAATGAAATTAATTATTGAGTGAAAAAATATTGCACAATAGAAATTACTAGTGAGACCGGTCAAAAGTTAATTAAGATTAAATTTTTAAACAGGTGGCAACCTTATTCCAAACCTGAATAAATATTCCAGATATTTATTTTATAAATCCGCCCAGTCGTTTCTGAGTGAAGAGAGGTCGCGCATGGTGTCGGTTCTTCATTTCATCAAATTTCATAACATAGTTAAGAAATAAAGTTTTTCAAACCATTTCGATTGACACCCATATTATAATAATTTATTTAACATTTTAATAAATTTGAATATAATTTTTTAAAAGGTGGCAACTCTTTTCGAAAAAGTTATAAAGTATTTCGCATCTACAGGGCAAGTCTGCAAAAGCTCTACCTCGTCTTGATTGGAGATACATACATATATCCACCTAAGATATTGCGGCTTGGGATGTAAAACTCTAATCTCGGTATTCTCGAAACACTTACGGACGTAGTGCGGTCACAGTCTCTGCAATGCTTCCGAAGGTGAACGACGTTGCATCCTTCCCGAGTGGTGAAGCAGTGTGTAGTTGGTCGACTGTGGGTCCGAACGGCGATGAAGGCGACGAATTTCTCTTGACACCCACGGCGGGTTCGGCAAAAGGGGATAACACTGGTTAACACGAGGCCATACGAGTTAAGGGCTGCAGTTCTCAAACCGTTAAGAGCCACCAATAGGGGGGCTGGAATCTTTAGACGGTTGCTCCATATCCAGGATAGTGGGTGATGCGTTCTGACCTGCAGACTAAATTTACTCCAAGTAGCTAGCATGAAATCCCTTGACATCTGGATTCGGAGACAGAAATGGAAGTGGAGAGGCCACACTTTGCGCAAGGAAGATGACAGTAATGCAAATAATGGCATTGGAATGGGGTAGAAGGTCTTAATTTGGAACTCAATTTTGCCTTTTTTAATGTCTTAAATTATTTTTTTTTTTTGATATTTTTGAAATATTCCAAATCTGACTTCAAGCTACCCCAAAAACCTCCCTATAGATGCTTTCGTGATATAATGTTTTTTTCAGTCATTTCATTTTTGAGATTTAGAATAGATTTTCCGAGCAAGATTTTTGAATTTTTATATTTTCATATACAATTTTTTAGTGCAAAGTGTAGAGGTTTTAAAAATTTTGAAGAACATCGATTCTCCTATTCCTGCTACTGAATGTTGCATAATGCAAAAAGTGTTGAACAAAATTATATGGTTCCCCAAAAAACGAAAAAAATGCAAAAAAAAACAAATTTTAATTTCATACAAAAACTTGACTTTTTTAGTTTTAATTAAAAAAAGTTGAAAAGTTTTAATTTTTAGAAAAAATGTTAGTTATGTAGTTTTACAGCGCATTAAATAAAGTGCAAGTTTCAAGTGGCTAAGAATTCGCGTTGACTTTGAATATTTTTTGCTGGCAAACTACACTGATCAGAGTAAGTTTGAAAAGTGTTTCATTACCCAGTAAGAAAACCTTTAGCAGTACTTACTTCATGCCTTCTGAGGCGTAGCAGTTATTCGGGTCTCCTTGTTGATATATCCAGAATGAAGAATTTAGCCTGTCTGCTACCCTTTCGTATTTGTCCAGTAATATTGCGCTTTCGCCTAACGGAGGTCTATGGTATGTGTCCCGGTACCCATATGAGGTATACCCGATTACTGGAAGCGATAAGTATTAAAAGATGAAGGCAATCCCACACCAGATGTCGGGGAAAAAGACCCTAAAGTAAAGGTAAATCTCGGAAGCCACAGGTCCACAAAACTATTGCGCAGGCCATATTCTTGTTCTATGGCCCTGAGGGTGGAAGGGTGTATAAGCTTCTTTTCTTCTACAATGTCCCCTGAGGTGAGCCCTCGAGAGCCACGGTGGGTGTTATTCTCATCGTACCAGTGATGCCAACGCAGGCCAATCGTTGTAGCTTACTGAGCTTGGCCTGCGTGGATTTCACTTCTTCCTTCGTCCACCAGACGGGTGCAGCTTAAGTAGGAATGGGTGTAGAGATGGCATCATACATCCACCTGATGCCACAGTTCCGCTTCCATTAGTTTCCGGCAGGTCCAGATAGAGGCCTTGACCATTTGAATGGTTTTGCTTAGGTAAGAGCTTGCCATCAAGGATAACTACTACATATTGGACCTCTTTGGAGAAATGTATCTCTTTAAAGGAATTGTTCTAGTATTATGTCCCTTTTCCTTTTCTTGGAGAAAATGACTACGCCAGTCTTCTTGCTACGCTCAGAACATTCTGTAGGGGGTTGCATATAGTGTCCTCGAACCTACCTCTAATTAGAATGACAATATCGCCCGCGTAGCCTTGAACGTCGAAGCCATTTTCATTAAGAAGGCAGAGTAGCTCGTCTACTGCGATGGATCATAGCAGAGGAGAGTTCACTATACCCTGCGCGCAACATTTCGCAGCTAAGAATCCGACTATTTCCTGTCCTAGAGTGGCCTTTATGTTTCAGAATTTAGGGAAGTTTGCTATCCAGCGGTATGTGGTTTCTTCGAGCCCTTTCCGGCGGACGTAATTGTCTGTTAGAGAGTGTTCCGTTCTATTGAATGCGCCCCCTACGTCCAAAAAACATCCCACCGCAACGTCTTTGTTCTACAAAAACTTCTCCATCAATCTTCATTTTTGGCAATATAGTTTACTTTATTTTGTTGTGGTTTTATTAAAAAATATGTACACATGCATACAGTACATACATGTCAGCATAAATAAGTTTAAAATTTAAAACAGGATATTAAAAAAAAAAAATATTGTGCCATCGATTGTCTGCAAAAAATATCTGTTATTGTCTTTTTCCTTCTTTTACCTTCCTTTACTTGGCAAAAATGTTCGTTCGATTTTGAACAGAAGGCCATTAGTAGATACTCAGTCGTGTTGTTGTTGTTGCTCTTGTTATTGCTTATTGCAAGCAATGTTTTCTATTACCACTTTTTGATTCACACCAAGCAATGGCCGCCAAGGCAGCCATGGCAGCTGCAGCATAAATCAAACTTCCATTACAAACGAAACGAAATGAAAGGAACAAAATGAAACGTAAGATCCTCCCCACATCAAGAGCAACGCGCGCTGTACAGTGTGATTTATGTGGAAGAAGAATCAGTGCGCGTGCATTTCTTTCGTTGATAAAAATTTCGAACTAAATCAAAACTTCATTTCACTTCAGTGGCATTTCTTGCAATGCGCCGCTGGCTCATATTCACTCTCACACAAACACACACACACACACACACACAAGCACTCACATATATGTAAATAGTTGCATATACTTGGTACGCCTTTTGCTATGCCAGTTGGATGTATTAGAACTGCTACTAGTTTTACGATTACCCCTGGACTAGTGGGTGGTGGCAAAGCGGTGAAATATCGCTTAAAGGACGAAGATGTTAAGGCACTTGAGCCGGGTAGGGTAAGGATCGAATGTACGAATATGTAAGTGTATGTGTGCATGTATGCATGTGTATCATAGAGCGACACCAACGGCAGCTGTTGTATTCGTATTTGTTTTTGTAGTTATAGTGCCAGTGATAGTAGTTTGCTATTGCTGCTCGTCTCATGTCTCCTAGTATGGAGTCGACTCGACAAAATTCTCGGCTGTCAGTTCAATAAATCATTTGCGTTTTGACAACGCAACGCTTCAGTGCATCCTCGTCTCGCTTTTATAGCACAGCTCAGCTCTGTTGCTAAAATCTGAAGCTCGTCTCTCACTCACACACACACACACACACACACATATAAATATAGTTCAACTAAAAGCCCCCAAGCAGGCGCATGCATTTTTTGTTTTTGCATTGTTGGGGTGCATCAGCCGACGAAGAGGAGCATTTGCCAACACGCGACGGCGTAGTGCCAATGAAAATCCATAAATAGCAAAACAAAGCAAAAATGGCGAAGTACATAACTATGAAGCACACATACATACATACTTACAAGTGGACCTACATACATATAAGAAGTACACATCAGCACATTGCTTGTGCATCGTCGACGTCAACGTTGTCATCAAAAAGTGAAAAAAAACAAAAACTAAAAAGTGGAAAAAGGAGCAGGGAAAGCAAAAGTTGTAGCGTAGAATGGCAGAAGCAAAAGAAAAAGACGCAAATAAGCACTAAAACCATAAATTCTCAACGCGACCACGCTAGGCTAGGCTAGGCTGGTGGACGACCTATGACGATGCTGCGCACAAAAAGCATTTTACTTGAGGTTTCATAGACCAAGAAGGCGCGCGCGCGCGCGCGCATATTCGACTCCACAACAGTACAAGTAAAAGTATTCGAACAACGGAGGCAAAAAAAAAAACACAACAAGAAGGTTGGCAGCAGCAGGGAAACTATCCAACAATTCGTTGCAGCCCTTGCACGTGCAGTGGAGTCTTGGTGTCCTTCACATTGGAGAAGGTGTATCCAGGAGATGTACACATGTATGTATGTATGTACATACATATGTAACTATAGTGACTGTTTGCATTGCAGTTATGCAGCCGCCATGTTGTACGTTCAACGGTAGCTATGACAGCAACAATACACGTGGCAAGGGCGCGCGCTTATATATATGTATTTGCTTATATGAGTTTGTATGTACTTAAGCACATAAAATATCCTGGAAATGTATGAGATTTATGTACATTTGTTTGGCAGAATGTATTTAAACAATAAATGGATTTATTCATGTGCTTACATATGCATGGATGCATATATGCATGTACATATTAGACATCTGCATGAATGCCAAAAAATGGCTTCATGAATTACTCACAAAAATTTCAGCATCGAACTCATTCAGAATTGCAAAATAGTTGAGATATTTCTGTCATAAAAATACCAGATCAATTTGTGCATACATATATGTATATGTAGCTATATGTACACACATAAGTACATACATATGCGTTTAGCTAGAAATCAGGGACCGTAACAATTACAAATTCTATAAAAAAAAATCGCTATTTAACAATTATTTTTTGACTTTTATTTAATTACTCCTTAGATAACCTTTATTTTTTGACTATTGTTTTATAAATCCAAAATAACAATTATTTTTGATTTTTATCTAAATAATCTGCAAATAACAGTTATTTTTGATTTTTAAATTATATGTCTTAAGTAGATAACAGTTATCGAAGAACTTTATTTATAACAGTTATAAATGCAAATCTGTCACTGACCTTTATTTTTTAAATCATACTTATAAAAGTCATTTGTATAAGTCGTAGTAAACTTCTGTTTCCCAACACCTTCTTAACTGCGAAAAATGTTGATGACTTTTATACCAATGATTTAAAAAATAAAAATCGGTGAGTGATTTATATTGATGACTTTTAAAAGTAAAAAACACTGACTGATTTTTTTTTTATGAATTTTATAAATAAAAGTCTTCAACAACTGTTATCTAAGACATATAATATAAAAATTAAAAATAATTGTTATTTTTGTTTAGTTTTTAGTTTTTGAGTCTCGGTGAAAAAAAGAATTCGATTGGTATGTATTACTTAGTTGTTTGTAGAAGATTTTCTTCATAGTGCATTTTTCCATGTCATTTTTCATCAAAAACTGTTATGTTCGGTCCCTGATAGAAATATTTGCGTACATTTATACCAGTGCCAGGCAGCCAAATAGTAGCCTCGCGAGGCTATCAGCGCTAAGTGGGCTATGTGTGCGTGTGTATTTTGCCTGGGACTGATTTATACATAAATATGTATAAGTAAAAAGTAGCATTCATACGGACCGTTTCACACACTTCATGGCTTCATGCGACCAAAAAAAATGGAGATGAATTAGTTGTGCATTCATAAGTGAATGCATTCATGCAGATATCTGGTACATATAAATTATCCATATACATACATACATATATTCCTAGTAATAATACATGGCAATTAAGAGGAGGTAGTTTATATTTATCAAGAACCGTGTATTGATAATGACTCCTTCTTCTCATTTGACATTACAACCTCTTGC
Organism: Rhagoletis zephyria; assembly: GCF_001687245.7. NCBI lineage: Eukaryota > Metazoa > Arthropoda > Insecta > Diptera > Tephritidae > Rhagoletis > Rhagoletis zephyria. The sequence continues at coordinate 29,287 of NW_016157510.1, read as the reverse complement.
CGGTTAGGGACACGGCCGAAACCGCCTTCGGTTTCGCGTCGATTCTTGGCGAAGTTCCACCAGGTATTCACAACAAGGCACAATGGACCAGAAGACTGAAAAAGTGACCAAAAACCAATGTTATTTAAAAGCTTCGAACAATAAACTTATTCAATCTAGATGCCTTGGAGTATGCCCAAAAGAAAATATATATTATGAAATTTGAAACATTTTGTTACGTTCATAACAAACCCAGAGTCCATAAAATCTGAAAAAGCTTTTGTAAGCCTTAATTATAAAAGAATTTGATTCATAATAATAATAATAAATTCAAAAACTACAGATCTAGCTCTTGAATTTGTTTAAACTATCAATGGCCTATCAGAAAAAGTACTGTAACAAAATATGTTGATAATTATTTTTTGGTTTAAAACACATTTCAATTAATTAAAATTACATATTCTAGTAAAGTTGGTACACTATTCCGATTATCGCCACTGCTAACCACCGGTGTTAAAAAAAATATAGCGAACTATTCTATAGCCAAAGATATTTAAATTAATAAAAATCGGAAAATGTGAGTTCGTCTTTGAACATGTACCATAACGGCGCGCCGCGGCGTATGAGTAACCTTCCTTTCTGGCCATATCATATAATTTTCTCTAATGTATTCTGTATCGACAGGGGAGTAACCTTTGGTATTTAGAATTTCTATAGGGTTGCCACCTTCCTAAAAAAATTATAAGATCCACAGAGTTCCTTGGATTACAAAAAATTTGGTGTCAAATGAAACGGATTAGCCTCTAGTTAAGTATAAATATTTTATATTTTTAATAGGGTTTCCAACTGTTGAGAAAATTACTATGTTCAATCTTAATAAGCGAAGGTATCACTTCTGCAATAATATATTATTTTTTCCAGTAAGGTTGCCAACTGTTTAAAATTTTTTTTTAATAACATCAGATTTGTACAGTTCGTTCAAATATAAAAAGTGAGGCGTTCAGTCAAAGTGCTTGGCCTCCAGATGTGCAATAAGATTTTATTTTTTCTAAGTAATCTAATGACTAAGATTACACTGGGATTAATGATAACTTTTTGTTGTTTTTTAAATTGTTTGGGGTTTTTCTTTCGTTGATTAAATTATAAAAAAAAAATTACAATTAAAAAAATAAAAAATCTAATAAAAAACTGGGGTCTTTTATTCCTGTAACCGCCTGTAATGCAAGTGTGGAAATTGCTAGGCTAATAACAGGTTAAATTTTGAAAGAAGTTTTAAAATCCATTTATCAATGGTTTTTTTCAACCAATTTAACATAAAACACACCACTCAAAATTTTTCAACTAACTTCGTACTTTTATTTCTTAAAATAAATTACATAATAAAATGACAGCCTTAGTTGATAGATAGGCAACCCTACACAAAAATATGTTAGTGTTAAAGCTGGTTCAAACATTCCGCTTGATACCCATAATGTTATATTAAATAAGCATACATTTTTTAATAAACGTAATTGTAACTTTTTAGAAAGGTGGCAACCCCATTCTAAAATATTTTTTTAATTGCTGCAAATGGGTTTTGTTTTACTATAGAAATTGAAGTATGCTGTGGACCTTTTGAGTAATTATAAATTTTCATATACCTGGCAACACTGTTTTTTTATTTCTATCCAGAAAATTGCTACAGAAAATACCAAGTAGTATGGGAGAAAATCGAATAAATCCGTTGAGTTGTTAATACATTTAAGGCTGCTAAAACTTCAAAAAATTCAAAATACATGCCTTCCCGGATTTTTCAAAGTTTTTCGGACACCTGGTACTTTTGGAAGTACCACGATACCTTAGATAATAAATACCATAAAAATAATTTTTTTTTCAAATTTTGTTACGTTTAAATAGTCAAAAAGCAATTTTAGCCACTTTCTGTTTCTTCTAGCCCACTGTGCAAGGGGCCAGTTTTTCAGTTTATTCATATGGCTTAAAAAAAAGTCGGTGACTGATTTATAGTGATGACTATTAAAAGTAAAAGTCACTGACAGATTTTCATTGATGACTTTTATTACTGTTATCTAAGACATATAATATACAAATCAAAAATAACTGTTATTTGCAGATTATTAAGATAAAAATCAAAGATAATTGTTATTTTGGATTTATAAAATAAAAATCGAAAATATTTGTTATATTTTTAATTTTGTAAAAAATTGCATATTTGATTCTCGGTGAAAATGAAAGCGATCGGAATGATTTGTTCATTGGTCCGCTTTTCATGGCCTTCTTAAGGCATTTTTGAGGTTAGGTTTGTATGGGGACAAGCTTTGGAATAAGCCGATTACGCTATTAAAAAGATATGCACAAAACTTTACGAGTCTTATATTCAGCAGTGTACGTTTTGTGGCATTTTTAAGGCGTTTTAAGGTTTGGATCTGTCGATGTATACATATTTCTTATTTATAAATATAAATATTTTTTGCATACTAGTTAAGTTTACACTTAGCCACATTCTATCATTGATCTGAGCGGAAAGAAGTATAAAAATATATTCCACATATGAATTTATATGCACATACATATAAAAAACACACATGCAGCTGTGAATGACTAATCTACATACATATGCACGTACTAGTAAAAAGTAGTAAGAGTCGACAAACAGATCAGAAAAAAATTTGTTTCGATGCTATGCGACAAAACTTTTCATCCTCATACGCCATAAATTTTATGCCATCGTACAGCTAACTGATATGCCATTTGTTCTATTCACCCACAAGTTGAGGGACAACAGAACGCCCATTTCTAAGTTGCTTAAATACAAAACACACACACATGCACACACAAAAATACATTTGTAGATAAATCGCAGATAAAAGTGAGTGTTGCATATATGTATTTGTAAGCATACCTCAGACAGCGATCCAGAAACAAAAGGTAAAGGTACATACATACATACGTATTTATAAAGACGTTCCAACTCCGATTGGCGCTAAGGGGGTATATGCAGTGAGTGCCTCCGTATACCCAATTATGTACATACATACATATGTACATATGTATATCCGCGCATATGTAAATAAATGGCAAGCTTAAGGATCGTCGCTCAAGTGGGTCGTAGTTGACGTTGCCGTCGCCGTCGCCGGCGTTGTAGTCGTCATCTTATCTCTTCGTCATTTTCACCAAATGTAATAGCGCAACTCTCTAATTTAACCCATTTCATTAGTTTTTGAGTGGGAGGCGGGATGTAGGAAGTACACCCCGTTCTTCTTAATACATATAAGTACATATACATACATATGTACGCACATACTTATAAACGAACTTTCACATGTAGTTAAACATACTTAATTGTATATATTTATTTAAAAGTTATTTCTCCCATGCAGCGAAGTATGTTGTATATATGTATGCAGGTATGTGTATATGCAGATATCCTATTTGTTGCTATATGACACTTTGGTAAATAAATTTGATTTTGCCGTCATCGCCTCGAGCGTTGGCTTGTTCTGTGTGTTGTGTGTGAGTGGGCTGTTGTTTGTTTCTGCATGTCAGGTTGTATGTTATACATATGTAAATATATATGTGTATGCCACACGAGAGTTTCGAGCTTATCAAAAAAGCGTAATGTGCGAAACATGACACTTGCTGGAATTTATGTGCTTGTATCTCATTAAGAAGGTGCAGCGGTACAGTGAAAAGAAGATATTTTATCACGTTTGAAGCTATTTTTGCTGTCAAATGTTGTTTCTCCCTTTTGCACTTTCTTTACTTTTTTTTTGTATTTGTATTGCAATAAAAAAAAAAAACAAAAGAAAATATTTTACTTTTTAACAACCCCCTCGATATCACCCGCTTCGCTAAATGCATGAAATTTCTGCGCGCTAAATTAGGTGTAATTTCAATAAATCTCAGCATAATTAAACTATGCGAAAAACAGAAGATTTTAAATTATTTTAACCATCTTCAAGTTTAGTTTGAATTTAACTGTCTGACCAGTGAATCTTTCTAAAGCTCTTTCGTCTCACACTCATATGCATTCAAAATAATTCACAATTCCTATTTAAAAAAAATTTAATTTGAATTTTCAAATATGTGGCACCTCTGCTATACATACATATGTATGTAGCTTAGAACGAAATCTTTTTCAAGACTTTCGATTAAAACCTACAAATATTTTAATAACTAATTTAACTTATATACAATATAACTATATTTGAATTTAGTTTTAAGACAGGTGGTAACCCTCTTTAAATACCTCATAAGATTCTACATGTTCAAGCTGAACATTTCTAAACACTCTTATGTTTGACACTTAAATTTGGTATAATTATTTTAAATTCGACCTTTAAAAAAGGTGGCAACCCTCTCCAAAATATTTTCCAACTGAAACCTTATTAAAGACCTTTGGTCTGACACCCATGTTATTATACGTTTCTACAGCAAATCTTTATATACATTTTTCGGGTTGGAAAAAATAGTTGAGGCGCGATTTTTAAAAATTTTTTTCTATAAAATCTGTATTAAATATTTTTTAGAAATTGTGCCCGAAAATTGTTGATTTGGAAGAAATTTCTGACTATAGTAAATCAAACCGATGGTTGAAAGTTGTGCACAAAAATTCAGGAAAATGTGAAAAATAAGTCCTGGCTGCTGGCAGTTGGGCGATACCTCGATTGCAAAAAGGTCGTACGACCGGTGTCTACTTGTCTTAAAAGCTTCAAGAAGGAAAGACTTGATGCTCGATTTTTCGTTTCGATTAAAATTGTTTTAAGAATTTAATTATTAACTATTATTATTATTCTATTGTGTTTGTCCGCAGAAACCTTAGAAGCCAGTCATAAAAATATAAGGAATGTGAGATTTTCCCAAATTATCATCACTTAGGTCTACAAACAAAAAAAAAATAAAAAATTTAGATGCAAAAGACAACATTATAAATTATATTTGAAATAAGTTGTCTTATTTATGGAGCAAATTAAGAAAAAATTGTATGTATGATCCTTTTTAAAGAATATTTTAAATTATAAATTCCTTTCAATAACTAAAGTTCATAAGGGAGGTAGTCATTCCCTGGTACCAAATGAAACAAAATTTGCCAAAGAGCTAAAAAGTTTTAACTTTATAAGTTATTATTAGTTTTTAGTACATTCTGATCCCAAATGTAGCTAAAATATCATTTTTGAGAAAAAGGATATATGGGTGGTGGTCATGTTCTTGCACCGAACAAAAGGAAATTTGCCACAGAGCTTAAGGACTTACGTTCACAGACAGCTACCAAGTTTCGATTTATTCTGTTTATAATTATTGCTAAACTTAAACTTTTAAAATTAAGGATGTATTGGAGGTAGTCATATCCTTTCACCGATATTGCCGAAACTTGGAATTTTTCTTATTTTACATAAAGCTTTTAATTGCCTAAATATTTTTAAAAAGAAAAATGGACAGCTATGTAATTACGAACTTTGATTGTTCGAAAAAAAATTAAATCAACGCCATTTTTTATCAACACAAAATACTGGCGGAAAAAAAATTAAAAAATACCAGCGAGAATTTTTGCTGCACATTGTCGTTGAATTGTTCAAAAAATTCAGAGTAAAAAGGTCGAAATTTAGGCGAAACGTTTTTGGAATTTCTCTAAATGTTGTACTTGGCTTGAATCCTTGATTTTTAAGTGTTTAAAAGTGGTTAAAACGCAAACAATATTCTTATACAAAAAAAAAAAAAAATACCAAAAAATTTTTGCTTGAATAAATGGTGAACATTAAAAAACAAATCACCAAGCGGTTTTTTGATTCAGTGTATTTGTCTATAATAACTCCAGTTGAAGTTTTTTCAAATGATGAAGTTTCATTGTTGTCTTGCGCTTTTGGTTGAGGGAAACTGAGAAGATGCCATTAATATGATCTCAAATATGATCTCTTATTGAAATAACGGAAAAATAACAAAACTATAGTTTTTATTACAATAAATAAAAAAAGTAAAAAAAAAAAATTATTCACTTCAGAGTGCATTTCAACCCCTGCCAATTTGAATTCAAAGTGAACTTGATTCAAATTCACTCGGAAGTGAATTGCAGAACCTGCCGGATCGGTAGATATTTTCCAGACTTGGTAAATTTTTTTTCAAGTGGATGGTAAGTATTTTTTTCGTCAGTGGCAACCCTGGTCTGGCATTAAAATCGTTATCATTCGGCCAAATGAGGACCGATTGCGACAAAATGGGTATAATTTGGAAGACCATCGCTTGGCGGTTCTTCTTATATTTCGCACTCCCGGCATTTTTCATTAATCAAAGAAATGCAACGAAGCGATAGCCATACGCCACTGTGAAAGCTTTCATAGGTCATCAGTGCGTATACGCAACGGCAGCATTATGAATAGAGCGCCAAGTTGCTCACATTGCCTTTTTTTTCTTGGCTAGCAAAAATGTTATAATTAGCGTTTATTTTTTAGGGTAACTAATGGCAACTTACCTTCAGTGAAAAACCGTAATAAAAAGTATATGTAGTTTTTTGTTTTTTTTTAATTTGAAATGCACAACTTGATTTGTTGACTCTTTTGTTTTTTTGTATTTATTTTATTGATTCATAATCTGATATTTATGTATTTATGCTTACACATGTATTTACCTTATGTTGTTACGTACGTATACTCAATTTAGTTTCCTTGAAAAAAAAAAAACGTTGAAAGTGCATTAAATAAAAGAGCAGAGCACACACACGCACGCACACACGCGTGTATGCTGCATGTGAGACTCAGCAAAATTTTTTATGTAGTAAAATTATGTACACAATTATAATTTTTTGTAATAAGTAGTTTTAAAAGTTTAAGCATAGTTTGGACATTATAACTAATTAACTTACATTAGAGATCATTTAAAAATAATATCACAAAAATAATAAATATACAATTTTTTAATTTAACATACAACACTTCTGTAGTAAGTTATGTTTATATGCACATTTTTACGCACGTAAGTGCTAAAGACTTATATTCTACTTTTACAATTTAAGTAGTTTGCAGCGCTTAGTTGCTTTTACAGTGACTCAAACGAGTGTTGACGTCTTAATTTTTTTAAATATTCACTGTTTTTCAGGTTAAATTTTTTTTTGTATATAAAATCATGTCTTATTTATACGAGTACTTTAACGAAAACTTTATGCATAAAGCCGTCAGCACAAAAAAAAATGTATAAAAATTCAGTTTCAAGATTTGACGTTTTTTTGTTAAAATTTGATTCACAGTGACTTACGTGCTGTTTTTTTTTTTAATTTTCAAAACCTTTTTCAAGTAAATTTTTTTTGGCTATTTTTCTATAAAAAATATTGTCCAAGCTTTAGTCAAAACCAAATAAACCAGAGCTTCAAACTTTATACAAAACTTAGGAAAATTCAAAAAATTGGTATTAAATGTTGCGTTGATTTTTATTTAATTTTTTTTTTGTAACGGTTTTTGCGTTTTGTTTTTTTTTTTTGTACAACAAGTACAATTTATGAAAATTGTCATTGCATTTTATTTCATAAGAAATTCATGCTTATATGGAAAAAAGTCCAAAAATTCGTCCGCAAAAAACAAGATTAAAAATCAACGCGATCCTTTAGCCGCTTGAAACTTAACTTTATTCTACAAAAATTGTATGCGCTATAAAANTTTGTTAAAATTTGATTCACAGTGACTTACGTGCTGTTTTTTTTTTTAATTTTCAANGCTGAAAGTTTGTTGAATTTTTTTAAATTTTGCATAAAATTTGAAAATTTGATTCACAGTGACTTACGTGCTGTTTTTTTTTTTAATTTTCAAAACCTTTTTCAAGTAAATTTTTTTTGGCTATTTTTCTATAAAAAATATTGTCCAAGCTTTAGTCAAAACCAAATAAACCAGAGCTTCAAACTTTATACAAAACTTAGGAAAATTCAAAAAATTGGTATTAAATGTTGCGTTGATTTTTATTTAATTTTTTTTTTGTAACGGTTTTTGCGTTTTGGTTGTTTTTTTGTACAACAAGTACAATTTATGAAAATTGTCATTGCATTTTATTTCATAAGAAATTCATGCTTATATGGAAAAAAATCCAAAAATTCGTCCGCAAAAAACAAGATTAAAAATCAACGCGATCCTTTAGCCGCTTGAAACTTAACTTTATTCTACAAAAATTGTATGCGCTATAAAAATGCATATCCAAAAATATTCGAAAAAATTCATTTTAAAAAGTTTCAAATTTTGCTGAAAATTTGTTGAATTTTTCTAAATTTTGCATAAAGTTGGAAAGTGTGTTTTATATGGTTGCATGAGCAATATTTTTTTCAAAATAAAAAAATTTTAACTTCAAAAAAATTTTGAATATTGAATAAAATCAATATGTGAACGCTTGTTTCAGTCACTGTATGTCCACTTCAGTACACTTTCATTACAATAAAATTTTAAAATTTAGTTTTATAAACAAAACGAGAAATACATTTATTTCTTACGCACTGCGTCAGATATTTCTTTTTTAATATGCTAGTATAACTTTTTAATACAATTTATGTTTGTATATGGAAAATATGCATGTATTATTTAGTTGTAGGTATGTACTTGTGTATATTAGGTATCATTTTGCGTATACATATGTTGCATTATTTGTTCTTGTTTATTTACTTAAATTTTTTCTTTTATTTTACACTGATTTGGTGTCTACTAAAAGGAAGATTTAGTGTTGTTGTTTTTGCTTTTTTTTTTTTGCTTTCTTACTATGAATAGTAAAATCGAGTATTTTGTTTAAGTAATGGCTATACTCCATGCATATTAGGCCTGATAAAGGGATTGCTATGATACAAGTAATTTCTTTCCTGCTTTTTGATTGCAGATTATATACATACTTTTTTGAATGTTCGAAACTATACATTTTTTCTCACTTTGTATTTGTATTTATGTACGCATATGTATTTTTAAACGATAATGTAGTATTTCCCGCTTATAAGTCGCTGCTTCTGTGAATTTATAGTTGGAAGGAAAGATTTGTTCAGTACCTAAAGAAATTAAGTAAGTAAATATTTTAAAATAAGTAGATATATAGGATGAAACATAAACTACTATTTATCATTGGTGTATATTACAGCTGCAAGGCGCTCTTCCGGTTAAGTGAGTTGACTGTGCGATTTTTTAACAAAGTAACTAACCCGCTCTAATGTACAGTCATATGATTATTGACAGTATTTTTCAATATAATCTTTTTGCTTTTAATTATAGTTAGGCGATGTTATATATTAGTTACAGTTTGCTGCCAAATTTTGAGTTGTCTTTAGTGTGTTTAAGTGTGAATTTTTCCGAATACTCAGTTATTACATTTTATATAATGGATTTTAACATGTAACGGTATACACACTTATTTCAAAAACAAAAGTACAATATATTTGCACTGGCGTCTGTTTGTTTAAGGTGTTTTGTAAATCGTATACATACTTACATTTCTTGAGTTGGGTACGCGCGATATATATTTTTATTTACACTTATAGGAAATATGAAAAAGTGTAGATTTTATGTATGAAAAAAATAAGAATTTGTGACTTGCCAAGTTTACATTTCACTTAAAGCTTTTCTTGATTTGCAAAGTCCTTATACATAGCACTTAATTGAATATTGCTCGGTTACCTTGATTAAAAATAGTATGAATTTGTTTTTGAATACTGTCAAAATATCAGAAAAACAACTAAGGTTTGGTCAGATTAGATTGATTGAGATTCTAGCGAAGAAGAACAGCTGGTTCTTAGTTTATCCAAGGATGAATAGAATTTAATCACTAGTCGCAATGCCATGTTCTGAGATTCACAGTAATTTGTTCATCTGTGGGTCGTATACATATATTATCCAATTAGAAGAAGAATACAAAAGACAAGTTTGGTCAAATGCGATTTGCAAATCGCTTTTCAATGGCATATAATGTGCTCAAGGGTATCCTCGTTATTGTTTAGATTGCACACGTGAGATGGTGTAAGACGGTGTTCCATAAGTACCCCAACTAAATATTAGTCTGTAGTTTACACTAGGAAGTTCAAACACATATTTAGTTGGTGGTTTGTTGTGGTGTAAAATTGAAGCCATGACCTCAGAATTATCTAGTTTTGTTTTGAAATAAATTAAGTCACGTTGACCGATTCAAACTGTGTATTTCTATATAATCTGGCGTCCAGTAGATAAAAGCGTATAAAGAGCATATTTTTTTTTTTTTGCTCTGCACTAACCTACACAAAGTGCTCATAACGACAGTTACTGTCAATTAATATATTCATACACGAGCAACGGCTGGTTTTCATTAGGTCAAAATCATTGACATCAAAAACTGCCTTCATCAGGACATTTGTTCGTTTCATTACATTTTAAAAACTAACCAAATGTCGATACCGCAGTGCATGTCAAAGACTGCCGACAAATTTCGGTGTCAGATGTTTGACATTCCGTTTTCATTACAAATGTAAAATGTGAGAATAAATTTTTACAAAAAGTGTAGAATACCGATCTTTTAGCTATAGACAAACCAAAAATGTAACTGGAATCATGCTGATTTTTTTCATAAAATTACCTTTTTTGAAGAAAGTTGCATAATTAGTGCTATAGAAATTTTTATTATTTAGAAGGTACAACTTATTAGCTCATATAAAAGGGCTTTTTATAAGGCAAAATTTAATGAAAGTAGTGGTAAAAATCGAAATTGTATATACATTTTTTTTAAATGCCATTTACCTAAAGTTTATTATAAAAATCGTTATAGTAAATACGTCGTAAAAATGGTACTAAATTAGCTTTGCAGTGGCATCAATACTTTTCTAATCGGTCAAGTAGTTTCCGAGATATTAAACATATAAAAAATAGGAAAGCTGAAGTTTAATATGTTATATTTTCTTTGTTTTTTACATGCCCCAAATAATTAGTATGGTTGAAATCAGCGTAAAAAGTTCTATCGATCTGCATTTTAGTTTTTTTTTTTTTGTAGCTAAGCGGTCGGTATTGCAGCTTGAATCAGCTGTTCGCTTGGCGTACGAAATCAAAATTGCATTTAGAGCTAAAGTGGCCTGAGAGCCCACACATATGAAATTAGGAAACATTTTAATAAGCTTTTTAAGGTTTGCACATGTGGTGAGCGTAGTCGAATATGTAGATTAAAATAGCATACTCAGAATTTTGAATTTACCCTCAAAATCTTGGCTTAATGTTGAAAACCTCAGTTTCGGTAGGCTGGAGCTTGCACTGGGCCTCAAAATCAAAATAATATTAGTGCGGCATGCGACTATTTTCTTTTGTGGGTTTGATGTTCATTATTTTTTTTATAAAAGTATGTATAGCTCGTTGCATAACAACAAGCATATAAATCCAAATTTCAAACTTTGTGCGAAAATTAAAAAAAAAATCTACAAATTTCAACAAAATTGCATCAAAGATTCAAACTTTTTAATCCAAACTGCAAAAATCCGAGTTTTAGAAATTTTTTATTTAACTACCATTGTTAAGCATTTTCGTTTATATGAAAAAAATAAGCATTCTTTATACGGACGAAATTACAACTCACGGACTTGCCATCAAACAGAAAAATTTTTCAGTTTTACTATACCGGTTGCATTTTTAGACCAAGCATAACAAATCTTGAAAAATGCCGTACTGGATTTTCATTCTGAAACGAATCGAACCATTTTTTACAGTGGTTTTCGGTTCGGTTTTGGCGTTTCGGCTCGAAGCCCGAAAAAAGCGACGGTTCGGTTCAAAACCGGTTTGCAGCCGTGGTTTTAACCATTAATTTTTGTTGTTTTTCAGTCAATAAGTCTATTTACAGGGCTATAGAGTTTCTTTCAGAGCATTGTTTATCAGATAATTCAGTGCGAAGGTGACTTATGCCGCGGCCGTAAGTTGATTCTTTTTTGTTCAAAAAATATTTTTAGAGCCCTTTAACGGACGAAAGTCTTTTGAAAAAAGTTAACCATATCGCTTCTTTTCAATAAAATCTCAAACAAATGAGTGTTGTTTGACGATGTCCAACGGTATCTATGCAAAAGGCAGCTTCCCATTGCTTTTTCGAATATCCAAAAACAAAAGCCTAGCGCATACACTGTGTAAAACTCAAATAATGCATACACACATTTCCACAACGCGCTCAGTTTACACTCAAATGCTGTAATTATTTCCACTCAATACTGTTTGAAAAAAAAAATACTGGTTTATCAGGTGGCTCACTATTTACCCCGCCTTATTGTAAAGTTGAGAAATAAATAAAATAGAAATTCACAATGGTTTTTGTTGGACCCTGGTATATACATATCTACATATGTATCTGTATATCATCATGGCTTAGTATGCATTCCCATTCATTTGTGAAATCGTAAGTTTTTTTAAACGACAACAAGTGTGACAGTAATGGCTGACATTCGTCTCCAATTCGTATTCCGTATTGACATCTCACTTGCACACTCGCTTAACGAACTTGACGGACAACATTTCATCAAGCTCGGACATAGCGAATGTAGATATGTATGTATGTATAGCACATACACAAGCCAGCTATGATGCTGACAGCATGCACCTCGTACCGAGGGGTGCCTACTTGGGGACTGCGTGTGTGTATGTGTGTGTTCGTGTGTGTGTGTGGAGCCAACACGGTGGCGGTGCACATTAATTGAATTTTNAAGTTTCTTTCAGAGCATTGTTTATCAGATAATTCAGTGCGAAGGTGACTTATGCCGCGGCCGTAAGTTGATTCTTTTTTGTTCAAAAAAATATTTTTAGAGCCCTTTAACGGACGAAAGTCCTTTGAAAAAAGTTAACCATATCGCTTCTTTTCAATAAAATCTCAAACAAATGAGTGTTGTTTGACGATGTCCAACGGTATCTATGCAAAAGGCAGCTTCCCATTGCTTTTTCGAATATCCAAAAACAAAAGCCTGGCGCATACACTGTGTAAAACTCAAATAATGCATACACACATTTCCACAACGCGCTCAGTTTACACTCAAATGCTGTCATTATTTCCACTCAATACTGTTTGAAAAAAAAAAAATACTGGTTTATCAGGTGGCTCACTATTTACCCCGCCTTATTGTAAAGTTGAGAAATAAATAAAATAGAAATTCACAATGGTTTTTGTTGGACCCTGGTATATATCTACATATGTATCTGTATATCATCATGGCTTAGTATGCATTCCCATTCATTTGTGAAATCGTAAGTTTTTTTAAACGACAACAAGTGTGACAGTAATGGCTGACATTCGTCTCCAATTCGTATTCCGTATTGACATCTCACTTGCACACTCGCTTAACGAACTTGACGGACAACATTTCATCAAGCTCGGACATAGCGAATGTAGATATGTATGTATGTATAGCACATACACAAGCCAGCTATGATGCTGACAGCATGCACCTCGTACCGAGGGGTGCCTACTTGGGGACTGCGTGTGTGTATGTGTGTGTTCGTGTGTGTGTGTGGAGCCAACACGGTGGCGGTGCACATTAATTGAATTTTGATGCACTTTCCATAGGCCCTCCCGCCGTGTTTGTACACTTGAAGCTCATATACGTTGGCCGGCTGGCTGCTTGGCTGTTAGACTGGCAAGTAAGGTGAATCAAATGCAGTGTGCGAGAGTGATGGACTGCTGTCGCTCGAGGTAACAAGGCTAATGGTTAAAAGAAAGAGATGACAGCATGCAACGCTCTCTCTCTCATTGCAACAAAAAGTTGCAGGTTTATTTTGTATTTATTTTAAACTGGTCGTCTCTGCTTCTCAGCAGCGGAACGTTTTTTATGTTGTTGTTTATATTATTTGCAAAAAGTTTTGTTTATGATTTCTCTTGCGCTGAGTTACTCTCAGCTGTTATTTTAAGCGAAATACTCTTAAATATATATACTCTTATTTCTACTCTTATTTAAGAGCATTGATTTCAAAGAGCGTGTTTCTGCACATTGAGAACAGCGCCTTAGGTAAGAGCGAAATTTTTTAAGAGAACTTTGACTTTCTGAGAGCAATTAATAAGAGAGAGCTTATAAAGAGAAAGGCAGCACCGAGAAATAAATGTAAGAGCACAATGGCATAATTTATTTTATTTTAACGATTTCCCCAACTTTTGAAAAAAAAAAAANTTGAGAGCAATTAATAAGAGAAAGCTTATAAAGAGAAAGGCAGCACCGAGAAATAAATGTAAGAGCACAATGGCATAATTTCTTTTATTTTAACGATTTGCCCAACTTTTGAAAAAAAAAAAGTTTTGACCGTTGCCAATTAGTATTGGTNGCCGCATACACTGTGTAAAACTCAAATAATGCATACACACATTTCCACAACGCGCTCAGTTTACACTCAAATGCTGTCATTATTTCCACTCAATACTGTTTGAAAAAAAAAAAATACTGGTTTATCAGGTGGCTCACTATTTACCCCGCCTTATTGTAAAGTTGAGAAATAAATAAAATAGAAATTCACAATGGTTTTTGTTGGACCCTGGTATATA
>NW_016157510.1:0-14823 GCF_001687245.7 Rhagoletis zephyria | reverse complement strand
AAAAAAAAAAAGTTTTGACCGTTGCCAATTAGTATTGGTATTGCTTTGCGACCTTGCCTTTGATTGTGTGCGTGTGGGTATATGGCGCTCAACTACATCCGATCACAAATCAATTTTTAAATATTTATCTCTCTACCCAAGGCTTTGCTTGATAAGCTTCTTTTCCCACGAGCAATGCTTTCAGAGACACGCGCATACATGCATATGCATACGTACATGCATACATACATACATTTGCACACAGATAAATTTATAGGTATCGAAGTTTGGACTAGCCATCAAAGGAAACCTATTTATCGCTCTATATTTCCCCCATCTATACTTTTTTCTTTAGTTGTATCATTCTTTAAAAACTTACACATATGAAACTTTAAGGCAACAAAACTGTAGAAATCACACCATCTACACTATGGACAAGAAGTTAGCGCTTCAAAAACTGCTTCTACCGTCGGTAATTGCAAACCATAGTTTTATTGATGAATAAATGCCTTTTCCGAAATGCTAAAAAAATGGGTTTTCTGAAGAAAAAATATTGATAACCCAGATTTAAAGTGAGAGCATATAATAAAATAATGAGTGGTAGAAAACGTATAACTGGAGGGAAAAATTGCAAAGTTCAGTTTTTCAAATATTACAGGAGAGAAAATACAAACCTTTCTAGCTCATTTTCTTCAAGGACATGTTAAAAAAAAATTGTATACGATTTTTCGCGTTTTCCAAGCTAAAACACAACTCCCAACAAATCAAATACCACAATGTTGATTTTCTGTAACTATTTTTAACTTACAGTGACTCAAACAAATGGCCACGTGTTGGTTTTTTTTTTTATATTCGTAATGTTTTTCGATCTAATTTTTGTTTTTGTTATTTTGCTATAAAAATACCGTTTTAACCAAAAACATATAAATCACAGTTTCAAACTTTATACAAATACAAAATTTAGGAGAAATTCAAAAAATTAAAATAAAAAAATTTAAAATTTTTAATCTGCATCTTTAGAACATTTTTGGGTATATACTTTTATAGCCCGTACAATTTTAGTCTAATGAAGTCCTAAAAAACCCCTAAAACATCGCGTTAATTTTTGAGAATTTTTTTTTCGGAGACTGCTTTTGTGGCTTGTTTTTTATATAACAAATGAAATTTCCATAAAAATGGTATTGATTTTTTGAAATTTTGTTGCCAACGGTCTCCCGCATTTTATTTCATAAGAAATTCATGCCTATGTATATGGAAAAAAGTGCAAAAACCACGAATACAAAAATTCTGAAAAATCAACGGGATTTTTTAGCCATTTGAAACATGCATTTCATTAGACAAAAATTGTGTGGGCTATGAAACTGCATGCTCAAGAGTCAGATAAAAAAGTTGAAGTTTTGATGAAAATTTGTTGAATGTTTCTAATTTTTGTATAAAGTTCGAAACTGTGATTTATATGGTTTTTGTTAAAGCTTGGACGGTATTTTTATTGAAAAAAAATAATTTAGCTCTAAAAACATTACGGATATCAAAAAAAAAAACCACATGTGGTCTTTTGTTTGAGTCACTGTGGGGAATTTGCGCGTATGACCGAATAGAAAAATGAAATATATAGGTAGAAATCGAATAATTTTTAATTGTTTTTGCTTCTTGCATAAGAATTTATTTTTGGAACTGGGAATGTCGATTAAGTTTTAAGGCACAAAAATACTCAAAAGAAAGTCTCCTGCAGTGGAATTGAAACGTGGCTAAAAATTTTTATATCTTTCTTTAAATATCGGCGCCTAAAGTACAAAACCCCGTATCAAGCTAATGTAAAACAGCGTATGAGAGGTTGCATAAATTATTTTGTAGAGATTAAAAACACCCATATTTCAAAATGGTTGTCTCTTTTATAAAGCAATCGCATTTAAATGGACAAATTTTAAAATTCTAGAAGTTTTGATAACCACACCGACATACTTTGAAAATTCCAAAAATTTGATCATTTAAAGAACTCGATATAATCACGAAACCTCCGTAAATTTCATTAACTCGATAAACCTCGACAACTCTATAAATTTTGATGAATATTTGTTATTCAATAAATATCATCTAATATATAAAAATCTCGATAACTATTTCGACAACTCAGTTTCTGCGTCTCGATAAATTTCGATAACTCAATAAACATTGATCAATTTCAATAATTCGATGCACTGCTATAAATTAATAAATATGGATTATTGTGGCAGTTTTATTTTTTTCCTTTTTACGAATTCAATGGCTACATTTATGTTCTTCATGGCACAAACTTAAAATGAAACCAGCAGACATGAAAACCGAATGGATGTACTAAACCTCGTTTTCCTGATTTGCTTTTGATATTTTATTCGTTTGAATTTGTAATGAGGCCTATTGGGATATTTGCTTTTAGAAAAACTTTCAAATAAATAACCGTAATTTTGTTTACTTGTCGGGCAATATTTTTTCAAACGGATCTATTTTGGATCGTGGACTATAAACTTACGCCTATGGCTGCCTTTTTCCGCTACTTTAAGTTAAAGTTTGATATTTTTCAAAAAGGATTTCAAGCAGGAATCTTAAAAATTTAGTTAAAAAGAGAGTCAGTGCTCGCAGTATTCAAGATCTGTAAGTCTGATTGAATATTACTTGCCAATGATCTGATGAAAAAGTCGATGGATTGCTAGTTTTTTTTTCGTTTTTCATCTGTAAAAATAACTTAAATATATAAACAAACGAATGCAGAATCGATACTCAAATGCCTTCGTCCGAGCTGAGTACCGAGATTCATTGAAGTCTATGTCCTTAAGTTTTAGAGCGAGTGCTCGGAAGATCCTTTGAAGGACTATGAAATTTATTTGGGGTTAGCACACTTTGCCGTATTCAGTTTTTGATATTTTTAAGTTAATTATTTAACTAAAATTTAAAGGGCATCCAAAAAATTTAGCACATATCCCTACTCACTAAATAAGTTCTGGAAATTTGAATGCCGTTTTAGTCTTTTTTTGAAAAAAATCTTTTTTGTGAACCTATGGTATCTGATGCATAAACAGATATTTATGCTGGTGTTGGTTCATTTTCCATGGTTTTTATGCTATACAAATTACTCTGAGATAGGTGGATAAGTTAAAGCATTTTGTGATATTTTTTAACGGACTTCAAAAAAGGAGGAGGTTATCAATTCGTCAGAGGTGGTCCTATACTAATTTGGTTTAGATTCGATCATTGGATCATGAAGAAATTAGCACTACTCTAAAATATTTATACGAGAATTGAGTCGGTTTTATTTTTGCTTAAAAATTACTTGTTTTACGAAAATCTGATCAATTTCTCTTTAGGAACCTTTAACTTGGTTTTTTCTAGGAACATAACGAGGAAAGCCTAGTACAAATAAGTCACGACGCATCGCGCGTGGAAACTATTTACCGATTAGCATGAAATTGTATATTTACTATAGAGAACCGAAAAATTTTTAGATTTGAAAAATCGAAGGTCTTTAATAAAAACTGAACTAGGCTAATGAACAAGGAACTTTGCGAATAAGAAAAGGGTTTATTTCTTAAACAACATACTTATAAATTGACGAAATTTTTCAAAAAATAAAATTATATCTTTCTGAACTTTCAATGCGCTTATAATTTTAACTTACCAATAGTTTAGGGCTTAGCACTTAATTAGGAAACTATATACAACACATCGCTTATGCATTCTTCGATGACAATTGCTTGGCTAACTCGGTGTATTTGAGGAACTTTGATTGTGAGCTTTCGCTGTATGGATTAATGATTGGCGCAGCCATGTTGCCGCCCGCACCCAATGGACTCTTTGAGGCGCTCTTCGGCGATGTGGCTGCCGATTTCGGTGAGCACGCCAGCGTTGGTGATTTAATGGCATTCACTTCGCCTACGTCGTCCTTCATGTAATGCATCTTCGAGAAGTGATGACGATAAGCACCCTTTGAGCTGAAGACTGCATCACATTGCGAACACTTGATCATAGATTCGGCATTCGAATTCTGCACCGCATCATTGCAAGCCCAGCTGAAGGCCATCATGTTGCCAGTTAGCTGGGTGTTATGATTGATGCCATTGACGGCATTGCTGCGTGACTTTGTTGCCGGCTTCTCTGTAGTTTCGCAGAGTTTCTGAAGTGCAGCCAATGGATTGGCATTCGGCTTCTTATTTGTGTTGTTGTTGTTATTATTGTTGGTTTCGCCAACACCAATCAAAGTGTCTGCAGCGTGCGACTGTGCACTAACTGCATTCGAGCTCATATTGTTTAGATTGTCGAACATTGAAGAGAGTGCTGTGAGGCTACTACCAGCTGGCGCAAATCGCTTCTCAGCCAAGGATGATGTGGATTTGGGCGTAATTGAGCGTTCGTCGCTTGCGCTGGGGCTGGTAGCACGCGAGCCGGGCGTCTCCGCTTGTGGCTTATAGTGAAGCGAATCGCTTGATTGCTGTCGTTCATCTTCTTGGCTATCAATCATATTGAATTCCTTTTTCACGGAGATTTTCTGTGGTGACACAGCATCGGCGGCATCTTTACTGCCATTAATGGTTAGCTCTTGCGGTTCGTTAGACGTTTCCGAAGGCTCTGTTTTTATATTCATATTGATGAGCTCAGCGTGCACGTCAGCGTTTGTTATTGTTTCTGTTGTGTTGAACTTTTCTGGCGTTAGACGTGGTGTGGACTGTCGTACGCGTTCCTGCACACTACGTTCGGGTGTAAACGATTCAATGCGACTATTGCAGCGTTCGGAAATCGAACTGGACTCGCTAGCGCTGCGGTCACGCGCCGAGAAGCTCGAGTATGAGCGCATAAAGTGCATGGTTTGTGGATCTATGAGCGGTTTGGTATAGTCCACGCAATCATCAATGCCTAGACGCTTCAATATACTCGAGCCTAGTGGTGTGCTGCGTTGACTGCCATTACCGTTCGATGAGTAGGAGCTGCTGTTGCGCATGCGTGTATCGAAACTCTTCTCGATCAGCTGTTCGATGGCATTGAGTACTGATGGTGTAGAATTACTCGCCTTTTCGCCTTCCTTGGGTAGCGGGCAAATTATTTCCGGGCGTGTTGATGCGTGTGACACATTGCTGTCGGCTGTTTTGCGGCCATCACTATGACTAGTCGGGGTCTGTGGACTGGTGAGCTGTTCCAAGCAGCTCATCGGATTGAATGTCGGCTTCAAGACGTCGTTGTTGCGATTGCGCGCGGGCACCATCAACATTCCGCCCAGACACTGCCTGATGTGATCAACGAATAGCGCTGTCTCGATTTTCTCGCCACATTTTTCGCATGTGATCTTAGTTGTGGCGGCAAAGTCACGTAACGGCTTCAAAGCCGGATCCAAACTATTATTTTTGTAGTCTTGTTGCGCGCGTTCCAACTCCAGTAGCTTACGCACTGGTAACGACTTTTTACGTTTTTCACGCATTTGTCGTCCACGCCGTGCGGACGGCGTTGCTGACGCGCTCGTCGTATGCTCTCCACCACAACCACCACCGCCAGCGCCGCTGCCGCCGATTGCACGCATCATGTGCTCCTTGTAGTGTGCATTCTTCATCATGTGATTGCTTAGTTCCTTGAGCGATGGAAAGGCCTGATCGCACACCTTGCATGTTAGCACAGCGCTTACAGTAGCCGACGTTGTGTTGTTGGGGCTAGAAATAACAGCGCCCGCCGCTGGATGAACCATGCCGGCAGACGGTGGCGATATCACGACAGGTGATGTTGATGATGCGCCATTCGAGTTGGAGCCGCTGCCGCTGTTCGAGTTTTTATCGTCCGTCGACTTCCATGAAATGATCTGCTCCTGGGATATTATGTTCGTGTAGTGTTGTGTCTCCTGCATGTGCGATGTCATTTCGGCTAGCGAGCGAAAACTCTGGCCGCACCACATGCACTTCAGTATTTCGCGCGTTTGCTCTGCACCTTTGCCGAGCCAGACATCTTGGCCACGCACTAGCTTGCGTGGCAATGGCATCGTTTCTTTGATTAACAAATTGAGATCAGATTTATTGGACGTGGACGAAGTGGTCGCTGCAGCCGTTGTGGCGGATGTGGCGGCGAGCGATGTGTTGGTATTAGCGGAGTGACGTAAGTGATGTGTCGATTGAGTTGTCTGATTGCAGCCGCTGCCGCCGCCGCCGCCACCGCTGCTATTACTTGGTGCACAACTAGCGCCCGTTGGAGGCATGCTAACACCACAGTGTTGCGTCTCCTTCATGTGTGCTGTTAATGAGGCCAGTGTGGGAAAACTTTGCTTACACCAAACACATTTGAAGACATCTCTCACAGCGTCCGCCCCCTTATTCAGCCAATGCGACTGCCATGCACTGTGCCGTCCACCACCACCACCACCGCCGCCGCCGCCGCCGGAGTTTCCCGCATTGTTGGCTGTCGCGCTTATTTGTCGATGCGGTGGTAGCTCGGCACTATCTGTCGCCGAGCCGAGTCTTGTCATTTCAGTCATTTTCTCTAGTGCTTTGGTAGCTTCATTTGGCAAAAGTTTGTGCTTTCCGCTCCACTCCAGTGGCGAGAGTGGCGATTTGGGTGATAAACTAGCCGCCGCCACTGCGGCTAGATATGGATTAATAGTTGGCACCCAATTACTGGCAACAGGTGGCAGCGCTTTATAGTCGTGCGTGGTGCGTAATGTTTTCCGTATTGGCATGTGTTGTGCCTCCTCATCGGTAGCTTCACGTTTACGTCCGACCGACAAATCAAGCGGACTATTCACATCGACTGCTGCATCTGTGCCACTGCCCGATCCGCAGTTGTCATCGTCCTCCATCTTATCATCGGCCTCATCGTCGTCACTTTCATGCTCAGAATCCCGTCGGCGTTTCGTGCTAAAGTCCAGCACTGGTTCATCATTTGTGGCGTCTGTTTGTGGTGAGGGTGGCGTGCGATTTGTAGTTGGCGTATGCGTTCGTGTTGCTTGTTGTACCAAGGAGGCCGCGGCCGCTAGTGGATTGGTCAGCAGCAAGTGATTTTGTTGTGCTGCTGCTGCTGCAGCTGCATTGAAGTATGCAGCCATAGCAGCAGACTGTGGTGGCAACAAGGCAGCTGCAGCAGCCGGTGCTAGCGTGGCCGACAGCGGTAGTCCTGCAGGTGGTGTGCTGGAAAGCGAGGTGGCTGCTGGCGTCGTAGTTCGCTCATTGCCAGAGCAGTGTGAGCCATTCGAGGGGCATCTGCCCTCCATTGCTGCTGCAGAAACATTCGATTCTCGGGATTGACAGCGCGGGCTGGTCAACTCACTGCAATGGGAAAAATAGAATAATTTTATTAGATAAAGATTGCAATAATTTGAAGTGCTACATACAATATTGAAGTTTTCTTGAAAGGGAATTTTTTTGAACAAAGTGAGGCGTTTATAAAATAGCTTATACAAACAGCAAGGACCCGGGTATATGCAGAAATATGGGCTCCCTGGACCGTACCCTATCCACAGTGAGCCTTGCAATCGACCTGCTGAGCTGACGCGATCAAGAGGTGCATCCAAACCAATTTTGAGACCGACGTCAGCGAACTCAGAGCTTTATTTGCCACTTGGCTATCTCTTATTGAAACTTTTATTAATGTGTCTACTGCTTCTTTAATTAATGAGTAGCAGCTGAAAAACGCTGAAGCAGCCTGGAAACTTAAATTTAATATTCATGAAGAGTTCATCGCAAGAAATTCTACTACCAGCCCTACCACCAATTTTCGATCCATCTGCGAAAATTTTGATTGATGCCCTTCCCCAGCATCGTCGTCCCACCAAATAATCCTTTGAGGGAACGGCTGTAGAGCAAAACTCTCAAGAGAGTGTCTAAATTCTGGGCCTCATACGGTTTCCTTGAGCCTGATTGCAAGCCGTGCTGTGGCTATTTTAACTGGCATGTAAATAGACATGGTGTTGAGCGCCAGAGTGTGAGAAGTCAGGCCATTGTGCATATAGTAGCTGCCAGTAGTCTTAGTACACTACCTAACGAAATCTACCAGACGAGAGCTTCGCTCCAACTATGGTCTCACAAATCCACGGAACTTGAGTTGGATGAAAGGACCCATTTCTTAACAAAACTTCATCTACAGCAATATAAGGCCAGTAATGTCTTACCCAGCCCTTCTTCAATGCCACATTTCCACGACATTCTCTTATCTAGAAACTTTATCTCGTCGGCAAGCTCCTGGTGAACACCTCCAAACGAGTCAAGAGTTGATTTGGAGATCTTGAATTTCCTAGTATCTAAGACCTGTATTACTTTACTAGGATTGACGATTAGATCGTTGTTAGCTAAACATTTAGTCATCAGGTTTAGATAACATTGAGTCAGATCATATATGGTGTACATAAATATATCAAGCAACTACCTAGAGAAGAGATGAGAGCACCCAACATTACTGTGAGCCTCTGTTTAAGAATACTAAATTGTAAGTAAAGGCTAAAGCTGGACACTTGAAAATGGGCTCGGGCATATTATTTGAATAGTACTGCGTGTTTCTCTGAAATAATGAGTCCTTTAAGTATCTTTATAGCTAACCTCCTCCAAGCAGGTGAGAGTACTGCGATAGTATCTTTTCTCATCTATCCCCACCTATGTCTACTATGTTATTAGGCTTAAACCTATCAGCGGGAAACCAAATAGAGATCTTTTGTTTCGGAATGCTTTCAGCCCGTAACTCACTGCTTGGTGTCTATATGTGATGGCTTTTTATGAAAAGTATACTATCATTCTTCAAAACCAACCACCGCCGCGCAAGACCGACTACTACATAAAAACGCTTACTTTCCATTTCCTTTTAAGCGTCATACCGCTGAAAATTTTGTATGATTGATTTCATTAGAGGGAATTGTTTTTTTTTATAGTATTTAACTCGGAACCCGCTGGTGCTAGCAGAGAATGAGTGAGGACCCCACTGCGATGGTAAGACCAAGTTGAGAAGGACTTGGCTTCCTTGGCAGAGAAAAGGAACGACTGGCGTGCTTTGTTGAACTCGGCTAAAATCGCCAAATGAGAAGATAAAGAACATCTGATCAGCAGTGGGATTTTAGAAATGACTATGCTAAATATCTTTAAAAAAATAGCAGAGGTGCATAATTTAAGGCCACACTGCCAATCATTTTGAGAATTTTGACCACGAAAAGTTTGCGTATCGATTAGCGCTTAAGCGTTAGACAAGGCTTCGACCGTCTGACTTGAAGTTGGCTTAAAATATATTCATCCAGGATTTAGTCAGATATGCTCTGGGCTCGTTTAACTTCTAAAAGGATCCAACAAGGCTGAGAAGCAGACTTGCGGAAGCATATGTGGCACAAATGTGGAGAGAGCGCACGTAATCTTCATTCCGATTATTCGCAAGCAAAATCATTCAAGTCAGTTTAACCTCCTTTGTGTTGAAAGTAATTGAGACGATAAATCACAACAATATGAAATTTGGCATTCTGAAAATTACACCATGTATTAGCATGCATAAAGGGCTGAAAGGTCTACGGATACAGCCCCGTATGAGCCGAAAACTGAACCACGTTACACTCTGGCGTTCGCAGGGCCCTAGAGAAGAGGAATTTGCAGCCTGTTATCTGAATCATATTATGTAGAGCTTAGTCGTGGCTGAAGTCATTCAGCTTCTCTCTTAGAATAGCGTCCATTTACCAAGGTTGTGGATATGACATAGCCATTATTGTGAGAGGAAAGTTTGTGAGCACTCTCTGGTGGTGTATCAAGTTAGGGCTTAACATTAAACCAGATACAACTGGAAACGAACGTGATCAGCTCCGCCAGAGAAATAAAGAATCTTAGGCTACTCGGAGACACCAAACTTCTGCCGAGGAAATATATGCATGCGACTACTTACAAGGCAACGAATGCTGTAACGGAGTATAGGCATCTGGCAACAGAGTTTTGGGGATGCAGTGCCAAGAACTAAATGGCTATAAACTTTGATAGGAGAACAAATAGTAAAATTTGGGACTCATGTAGAAAAAGTGAGCTTAAAGCTCCGACTTCAGTTTCAGTACAAATTCTCGAGCTTGAGCTCGCTTCTTTGGTGCGAAAATTGAGTTCGAGCTTAAGCTAACTTTTTATGCAGGAGACCCAATGGCTCCCAAAGCTACAACGACTGGCATATTTACGCAAAACAGGAAGCAATTGAGACCCTTCAAATAACCAAAGAGCAGGTCGCCAAAATAACTTTACTAAGCTTTGATAGCGAGGGATTTGGGGAAAAAGGGTCATATCGTCTAGAAACATAGAGAAATTTTTCTGGCGGATTTTTAGAGATGCCACTCTGGATCTGGACGAACTGCCTCGCAAGAGAGGCAGCAGATATTACTCCAAGTGGCCCAAGCCTTTCCTGGGAGTAGGAAGAGGAATGCATGAAGGGATCTAAACTGACATACATATATGTATAGCGCGCTAGGACTGCGCCCGGCAAAGACTTTACTATGTGGGTATAACAAGAAGAAATTCCGAAGCCTAATTAGCCGCGAAAAGGAGAAACACTGTAGACTAAGAGCGAATCTGTATACACTGGAGATACATGTGATCAAGCGACTTTTGTGATGCCGTCTGTAAAAAACGTCAGCTTTCGGCTCGATGTGGCTACAGCTTGAGCACATGTACGCCCTTCCCCAGAAAATGCTGCTAAGCTTTGTGAGTAATTTAGGTGTAGAAGGAGTACTGTGAAGTGTAATTAGAGAGGACAATAGATCGCTGGGTCTCACTGCAATTCTTCATAAAAACTCTGATATTGGAATAATGATCGTAGAAGAGTCTTGCTGATATAAAAACTAGTGCCCAACTCACGGCATTCGTGAACGCTTCATTACCCATCTCGAATCGAATGAGATAAAATGACAACCGCATTGAGCAAATTTATATACATACATACTTAGTAGAGAAAAGTTTAATGTGTGATAGAATTTAAGGTAAATATTTCATTTAAATAATGAAAAACTTGTGAAATAAGACTCTATGCATGCAACTATAATATAATTATGTACATTAGGGAGTGTCCATACAAAAAAAAAAAAAACGGTATTGTTTTTCCATCCGTATTAAAAAATCTTTTATATTTTGAGGCTTCCGCCTAAAAAATATTTGCAAAAAATATTTACCTCCAACAATCGAGTTTTTTTTTATAGATAAAATTAGTTTTATAAATTTCCTTCGAAAAAAAATCACTTCATATGATATGAGGCCGTGACAGCAGACGTTTCCTAACCCACACATTTTTTTTTTGTCTAAATATTCTAAATATGATAAATCTTAAAATAAAAGTCTCTTACAGCCGCACTCAGAAACGTTCCTTAAATTAGCTGCAACGGGCGCTTAACTAATGATCGTTCAATCTGTTTCCTCTCAGAGTTAAAAAGTATGAAAAAATTTAAGTATGGCCCCAGTTGCGGCCCTTAATTTTTGTGGCATCACTCACTTTTTTCGTTCAGTTTGAAATAAAATACAAAAATAAGTATTTATATCATTTTGCGCGCATCGGCTCAACAGACGCAATGGCTGAGTGAGCAGAGTACTGGCGTGCCATTCGAAATTTCCGAGTTCGAGTCCTAAGGCAGGAAAATTTTCTTTTTCTTTTTTATTTATTTATTTATTTTTTCTTATTTAATTTTATGAACTGTCTGTATTGAATTTTTTAGCTTTTTTGATTTAATTTTCTTTTGGTGTGTAGATTTTATTGCTTTAAAAAGAAAACAATTTTTTTTTTTTAGTTTAATTAAATTGTTTGCTAAAAGACAAACAAGACCACAATAACAGGCCAATTCTGGCATCTGTCTTTTAACTCACCTCAGTCTTTCGAGAGACAAAAGTCTTTATATTTCGGCAACTATCTTGAAAGCCCTTTTCTGTATTTCGAATAACTAATTGAAAGATGCACTACTAGTGTTATTATATTTATCGTTTAGCAATAAGTTTACTAAAAACTAAACGATATGAAAAAATATTTTTTTAAAACAGGAAAAATTAAAATTTTGAGAAACTTGAAGAGTAAAAAAAAGATGAATCAAAAAAGTTTCCAAACGTTAAATTAAATAAAAAATATGAATTTGTTAAGAAATAAAACATGAAAAAAAATTGTATTAAAAAAAGTCGTTGCCGAGGATTGAACTTCGGATCTCTTGAAGGGCCCAGTGAGCATTGCCTCTGTTACAGCAACGTTATCGAAATTGAAATTTATTGAAAACAAACAAAAAATTTCAAAATCATTCGTTAAAAAGTTAAGTAAAGGTTTTTGTTTACTTAACTTTAATGTTCATTAAATACCCTTAACGAATGATTAACTGACTCTGAGAGGGATTTTTTTTCCAAATCGTTACTGAGGGACACCTTAAGTAATCACTCAACGACTCTGAATGGGGCTGTTATTCCCAAATTTTAAGATACGAGGCTACCTAGCGTATCATGAAATTAAGAACTAAGCGACCTTTACTATAAAATTTGTTACATTTGAAACAATTTTAAGAAGTTAGCTACAAAAACAAAAAAAAATTGTGAGTCAGGCCACTTCTGCGCTCATGGCCTCATATGAGAGTTTAAGCTTACATGGCCTGCATAAAAAATGTTAAAAAATTTTATCAACGAATGGCAAAATTATGAGATTTTTTAATCGGTTCCGAGCTTTTCCAAAATATTTTGGCGCAACTCTTAAAATATAATAAATTTTGTGGTTCCGGTAGAAAAACCGTAATACTTTTTTTTTTTTTGGTGATGCACCCTAATGTACATAATATAGGTACATACTATCTATCTTAGCTTAAAGTAAAAAAATTTGTAATCACCTTGCCGTGAGCGCCTGCCTGTAAATTTCCAGCATAACCGCCTCGTGCAACATCATTTCTTAGCTGCCTATTTGATTTTTAAGGCAAAAAAAAAAATCTAATCGAAATACTACCAGCAAACACTTGGCAATATAATATTCCACAGTCTTCAAACTCTACAAAAGACACAAACACACACGCAAAACATTTTCAATGCACGCGAATTTTCGGTGTGGCCTATATCTGCTTGCAGTTCAATTGATTTTCGAGGTGTTCACCTCAGCTGCAACATATGTATGTATATGCGGAGGAGTGTTTCTTCGCTTTTCTTTGAATTCAACGCGACACGACACTCTTTTTTTTATTTTTTTTTAGATTTCTTCCTGTATTAGCACTTGCCACTTGNTACATATGTATGTATATGCGGAGGAGTGTTTCTTCGCTTTTCTTTGAATTCAACGCGACACGACACTCTTTTTTTTTTATTTTTTTTTAGATTTCTTCCTGTATTAGCACTTGCCACTTGGCACTAGGCACTTGTCGCATTCTTGTTTGACTGATTTATCAGTGTCCACGGAAACAGCGATTAATTTGTTTTTTCTTCGTTGATTGTTTTTGTTTTTGTTTTATTTTTTTTTAGATTTCTTCCTGTATTAGCACTTGCCACTTGGCACTAGGCACTTGTCGCATTCTTGTTTGACTGATTTATCAGTGTCCACGGAAACAGCGATTAATTTGTTTTTTCTTCGTTGATTGTTTTTGTTTTTGTTTTATTTTTTTTTAGATTTCTTCCTGTATTAGCACTTGCCACTTGGCACTAGGCACTTGTCGCATTCTTGTTTGACTGATTTATCAGTGTCCACGGAAACAGCGATTAATTTGTTTTTTCTTCGTTGATTGTTTTTGTTTTTGTTTTATTTTTTTTTAGATTTCTTCCTGTATTAGCACTTGCCACTTGGCACTAGGCACTTGTCGCATTCTTGTTTGACTGATTTATCAGTGTCCACGGAAACAGCGATTAATTTGTTTTTTCTTCGTTGATTGTTTTTGTTTTTGTTTTATTTTTTTTTTTTATAACAAATACACGCGAAAAAAATATTTCTTTTAAAAATAAATACTGCTAATGCTTTTATGTTCACTTTTGGCTGGCTTCTAAGACATCCGCTGATTTAGTAGCTAATGTCAAATTTCTACACATTGTAGACGCTGCTGAAATTGTTGGTGACGCTTTGGCATAGCCTATACGAGTACACGTATTGACGACGGTGCTACCAGCAGAGATGAATTGTATTTATGTATAGTACATGTGTATGTATGTTATTTAATATATGTACATATGTGTCTTTTGAATTTGTACGAGAACGTGTCACTGGCGTGTTATGCCTCTATCAAAAACACACACGTCAAATAAATCAAATGTCAGGCGGCTGGCTAGTAGTATGCTATGATGACTGCTGACTCTGGTGTGGTACAGAGTGGGGTGTGCAGAGCGAAATGAGGCGCAAGAAACGCTGCTTGCTGCCTTGGTGAACAGTCAGCTCACTAGTAGTAGTAGTTGTTGTTATTGTTGCTNTCTATCAAAAACACACACGTCAAATAAATCAAATGTCAGGCGGCTGGCTAGTAGTATGCTATGATGACTGCTGACTCTGGTGTGGTACAGAGTGGGGTGTGCAGAGCGAAATGAGGCGCAAGAAACGCTGCTTGCTGCCTTGGTGAACAGTCAGCTCACTAGTAGTAGTAGTTGTTGTTATTGTTGCTCGCTGCTGACGAATGCTCGAATGGATAAGTGAATAAATGTGATGCGGCGCTGTATGTAGGTTGGGCAGACAGCAAACACACACACATTCATTCATACATACAAAATACTAGTTATACCAATGTGTGTCCGGCCAGCTGAGTGTGGATGAGGTCGTTTGGTTGGTTGGTTGGTTGGTTGGTCACACCGGCTGACGCTTTGTCACTTTGTGCTGCAGTTGTTGTTGTGCTTCGACTCACAGAGTGACAGTCATCAAAAAGTGTCAATCTCAAAGAAAACAGCCGTACTCATGCACGCTCGCACGCACGCACGCACGCAC
>NW_016157509.1:263548-271458 GCF_001687245.7 Rhagoletis zephyria | reverse complement strand
TCAATTTCGGCTCTGGAACTCGTCCTTTCAG
Organism: Rhagoletis zephyria; assembly: GCF_001687245.7. Taxonomy (NCBI): domain Eukaryota; kingdom Metazoa; phylum Arthropoda; class Insecta; order Diptera; family Tephritidae; genus Rhagoletis; species Rhagoletis zephyria. The sequence goes on along the minus strand of NW_016157509.1, from coordinate 271,427 downwards.
ACCGACTACCCAACACCACTGTCAGTGCAGCTCGGAAAATTGTCCTTTCCGACCGAACACAGCCCACTGGATTGAAATTACTTAAATATAGACAAGCGAAGGCACGACGTGGAAATTAGTCCTTTCCACCCGCCCAGGAAGTGCGGCTCTGGAACTCGTCCTTTCAGACCGCCTGCCCAGCACGATATCCAGCGATCCTGCTGCTCGGAATCTTGTCCATTCCGACAGCCGCAACAGCTGTAATAAATACATATGTATGAAAAAATAAAAAATTTCTAAGCATTGCCGCAGAAATTTAAAATTTAATAGTAGTATGTAAGATTTGAGAACTTATTGTTAGTTTCGAAAGAAAAATACAATAAATAAATATGTACATATTATAAAAGAAAAAAATTATTTGCTGTTGATTGTTCATGTCACTACAAAAAATGGAAATTGGAATTCGGCTAGACAGAGGCAGGTTTGCCATAAAAAACAGGGTGTAATTACTTTACCATATCAATTCTAATTTGAACATACTTATGTACATATGTATGAATGCATGCATGAAAATCTAATTGGATTGATTGATCTGTTGAACTAACATTGTTGAGTTTTGTTTTGTGCAGAATTTGCATAAGGCGAAACAGTAATTTCTTTGTGTTATTTATTCTGCATGCTACTACAGCGATGTAAAATTAGGTTTCTGCTGCGCAGCGGCAACTTTTTTTCACGAACTTCATCTTTATGAAATAAAGGAATAGCTGAAGATCAATGTGTGTACGTATGCCACACCAAGAAGCTTACAGTGAGCATGTGCCGATATCGCAGCAAGCAGCATTTTGAATTAAAAAAAAACAAAAACAGTTGCCAAACGAAAAACACGATGTACAGTATTTGTTTGTTGTATATTTGTTTTTATGTATGTTACCGCATACCGTTGAACCACGTCAACCGATTTTCGATGCATCGGAAAGGTAATGTCTCAGAGGTGGTCCCATACTAATATGGTTTAGATCCGATCATTGGATCATGAAATATATATATATATATATATATATATAGTGTCGGGTTTTTTGCTAAAAATTACTAGTTTATTTTTGCGCTGTGCTTGTCGGCCGCTGTGGTGTAGTGGTAAGCAGTGCGCGCTTCCACTCCAAAACACCTGCGTCCAAGCCCTGGTCAAAGCAACATCGCAAAAAAAAAATATAGAAAAAAGGTTTTTTCTTAACAGCGGTCGTCCCTCGGCAGGCAATGGCAAACCTCCGAGTGTATTTCTGCCATGAAAAAACAGCTTATCATTAAAACACAATCGCCGTTCGGAGTCGGCGTAAAACTGTAGGTCCCTCCGCTTTGTGTGACAACATCAAGGCACACGCCTTATCACGATCTTATTGACTTTGGTGTAACAAGGGGTATCGCGCGACACCGAGTTAATAGTGAAGCCTTATTTGATCTCTCTTCAGATCATTCACCCTGCCTCATAGCATTATCAATGTTTATTAATTATGAAGAAAAACAAAAAGATCTTACAAATAAGCACACAAACTGGTTAAAATACAAAAAGTATGTCAGTTCGCACATTGACCCGCCAATTCCTGTTCGGACCAAGAATGATATCGACAGGGCAGCTGTACATCTCACTGATATAATAGTTAATACCGCAGAAATTTCAACACCAAATCCTTCTATTAAACATCGCAGTTCTTACTGCCCTGGCCTGCACACCCCAAACATTCTTAACTTAATAAGTAAAAAGCGCAAATTAAGAAGGGAAAGGCAAAGAATTCGCTCTCCGAAGCTTAAACAGGAGCTGAATGCGTGTAAAAAGGAATTAAGTATTTTGTTGCAGGCGGAAAAAGAAAGAAGTACGCAGTCCTTCAGTCCTTGTCTGCTTCGAAACCAGAGACGTGAACCGGATGAAAAATTTGGTCGGTTCGGTTCAGCGGTTCGAACCGTTGTTGCACTTTTGGATTGATTCGTCAAAGCGGTTTTTTTGGTCTTTGAACCGGGGTTTCGGTTCGGTTCAACGGTTCGAAAAACAAAAAAATAACGCGCAAATTTAAGTGTCCAGTGTTAAGTGCAACAACGCGCAAGGTTAAGAGTCAAGTGAGATGGGATGCCTTTACATTTGATATTGTCACATGGTAAAAAAACATGGTAGGTATTACCATGTTTAACAAAAAGAAAAAAAAGTGGGTACATTTATCTATTGAAAATTGGTTGAAATGAACGTTTAAACCTTTAAAGAAAGTGGTTCGGTTTTCGGTTCGGATCAAACGTTTGTGAAAAATTTCGGTTCGGTTAATGGTTCAGTTAATTAATAGAAAAAAGCGGTTTTCCGGTTCAAAACCGGTTCGATTCAAAACCGGTTCACGTCCCACGAAACAGACTGAGGGAGTAAGCGAACAGTGAAGAATGCGAAGAGGCCCGTTCTTCAGGAAGCACTATTACGTACTCAGAACGGAAGCTGGGCGAGGATTGATGAGGATAAAGCAAACGCTTTCGCCTGCCATCTTTCACAAGTCTTTAGACCCAATGAAGGCTCTCATCCTTCCAACATTTCAATACCCCCCAGTAGCCCGCTTCGGGTTAAAAAGAAAGATTTAATTAACACCATTGTTCATGATATTCCGAAGAATAAAGCGCTTGGTTACGATAGGATTACAGGTGAAATGATAAAGGAGCAAGGCAAAGATCCGACGGTAGTAAGTTCATGCCGGCCGATTAGCTTGATTTAAGTATTTACCAAATATTTGAAAAACTTCTATTGAAAAAAATACAACCTTCACTAACAAGTAACCAAATAATGCCACCACATCAGTTTGGTTTTCGTGAAAAACATGGCACTGTAGAACAAGTTCATGGAATTGTTTTTTGTATTAGAAAAGGAGGGAAGCAATACTGCACCGGTGTATTTTTGGACATCTCTCGAGCTTTTGACAAAGTCTGGCATGATGGCCTTATATACAAAGTAAAGGTTTCACTCCCTGCAAATACGCATGCAATCCTGGAAAGCTTTCTGCTGGGGAGAAAATTCAGAGTCAGGCAGAATTCCTTTAGAACGGAAAGTCACCCAATATATGCAGGTGACCCTCAAGGCAGTGTTCTAGGACCCATATTGTACCATTTCAACGTTTGGTGATGACACAGCTATACTAAGCAATAGTTCAGACCCTAAAGAGGCTTCTTACAAGCTGCAAGAATATTTGAAAAAGTTAGAGCTATGGCTAGGTTCTTGGAGGATAAAGGTTGACGAAAGCAAGTGTGTTCAGACAACATTTACTTTGAAGAAAGAAACTTGCCCACCACTAAAAATAAACAGCAAGGCTATACCACAAAAAGGTAGTGTCTGATACCTTGGGATGACATTAGATAGAAGACTTACCTGGAAAAAGCATATAGAAAACAAAATTTGTCAAGTAAAACTAAAACAAGCAAGCCTTCAATGGGTTATAGGACTCAAATCTAAATTAAGCCTAGATAACAAGATGCTGCTTTTTAATACGATGATTAAACCATGTTGGGCGTATGGAATCGGGCTTTGGGGCACAATTCCATTTTGAACAGACTTCAAACACTGCAGTCAAAAATTTTACGCGCCATATACCGAGCACCGTGGTATATAAAAAATACGAATATCCACAAAGAGGACATAAGAGGACTAAGCACCAGTTACTCAGCACGGTTAATGAACCATCCAAATCGATTAGCGAGAGATCTTCTTAGCCCGAGATATGCAAGAAGACTAAAAAGAAAGGATTTCTCCGATATTATCAATTGATGCGCAATATAATAAATTTCGATATCCGCAATATATCAATTTCGGCTCTGGAACTCGTCCTTTCAGACCGACTACCCAACACCACTGTCAGTGCAGCTCGGAAAATTGTCCTTTCCGACCGAACACAGCCCACTGGATTGTAATTACTTAAATATAGACAAGCGAAGGCACGACGTGGAAATTAGTCCTTTCCACCCGCCCAGGAAGTGCGGCTCTGGAACTCGTCCTTTCAGACCGCCTGCCCAGCACGATATCCAGCGATCCTGCTGCTCGGAATCTTGTCCATTCCGACAGCCGCAACAGCTGTAATAAATACATATGTATGAAAAAATAAAAAATTTCTAAGCATTGCCGCAGAAATTTAAAATTTAATAGTAGTATGTAAGATTTGAGAACTTATTGTTAGTTTCGAAAGAAAAATACAATAAATAAATACATATTATAAAAGAAAAAAATTATTTGCTGTTGATTGTTCATGTCACTACAAAAAATGGAAATTGGAATTCGGCTAGACAGAGGCAGGTTTGCCATAAAAAACAGGGTGTAATTACTTTACCATATCAATTCTAATTTGAACATACTTATGTACATATGTATGAATGCATGCATGAAAATCTAATTGGATTGATTGATCTGTTGAACTAACATTGTTGAGTTTTGTTTTGTGCAGAATTTGCATAAGGCGAAACAGTAATTTCTTTGTGTTATTTATTCTGCATGCTACTACAGCGATGTAAAATTAGGTTTCTGCTGCGCAGCGGCAACTTTTTTTCACGAACTTCATCTTTATGAAATAAAGGAAAAGCTGAAGATCAATGTGTGTACGTATGCCACACCAAGAAGCTTACAGTGAGCATGTGCCGATATCGCAGCAAGCAGCATTTTGAATTTAAAAAAAACAAACAACAGTTGCCAAACGAAATACACGATGTACAGTATTTGTTTGTTGTATATTTGTTTTTATGTATGTTACCGCATACCGTTGAACCACGTCAACCGATTTTCAATGCATCGGAAAGGTAATGTCTCAGAGGTGGTCCCATACTAATATGGTTTAGATCCGATCATTGGATCATGAAATATATATATATATATATATATATATAGTGAGTCGGTTTTTTTTGCTAAAAATTACTAGTTTATTTTTGCGCTGCGCTTGTCGGCCGCTGTGGTGTAGTGGTAAGCAGTGCGCGCTTCCACTCCACAACACCTGGGTCCAAGCCCTGGTCAAAGCAACATCGCAAAAAAAAAATATAGAAAAAAGGTTTTTTCTTAACAGCGGTCGTCCCTCGGCAGGCAATGGCAAACCTCCGAGTGTATTTCTGCCATGAAAAAACAGCTTATCATTAAAACACAATCGCCGTTCGGAGTCGGCGTAAAACTGTAGGTCCCTCCGCTTTGTGTGACAACATCAAGGCACACGCCACAAAACGGAGGAGAAGTTCGGCCAAACACTAACATATGAGTATGCGCCAATCTATTATTATTTGCTGAGTATAAAAATAGAAGAGAATAGAGAGAAATATGTATGTGGTTTGTTGATGCTCTCTTAACACAAACGCGTGAAAGGCAAGCAGTCTAGCAATGCGTGGTATTGTGGATCAACTTAATACTTTAATTAAACATACTTATTATTAAAATTTCATTTGTTTCACTGTTAAAAATACCACTACTTTGGTAAAAATATGTCATTTTAAAACTTGAATTATTGAAATCGGTACAGTACATCTGTTTTGCTCTCACGTTTTTTTGGGCTTTAATTTTATATGTAGTTTAGATAAGCACGATGCGAGAAGCATAGAAAAAATTTGGATGTACAAAAATATTTTTTCTCGAGTTCAAAACTGTCCTACATTTTTAATAGGAACCAGCAGTACACACCCACAAAATTTCATTGAAATCGGTTAAGCGGTTTCGGAGATAAGCGTAAACGAACACAGTGACACGGGATTTTTATATAAGTATTAAGATAAGCACGATGCGCGAAGCATTGAAAAAATTGGAACCAATTATACAAAACCCACAAAAATCCATTTTATTGAAATCGGTTAAGCGATTTCGGAGATTAGATAGCGTAAACAAACACAGTGACACAGGATTTTTATATATTCAGATAAGCACGTTGTGAGAGGCATAGAAAAAATGTCGATGAAAAAAAATATTTTTTCTCCGGTTCAAAACTATCCTATCTTTTAAGCTGGAACCAATAATACAAACCCACAAAAATTCATTGAAATCGGTTAAGCGGTTTGGGAGATTAGTGTAAACGAACACAGTGACACGGGGTTTTTATATATTAAGAATATAAGCACGTTGAGGGCCATAGACAAAATTTCGATGAAAAAAAATAAAAATGTCTGCTACGGAATTTTTATATATTAAGAAAAGCGCTGCGAGAAGCATAGAAAAAATTTCGATGAAAAAAAATTATTTCTTCTCGAATTCAAAACTATCCTATCTTTTAAGTTGGGACCAACAATACACACCCACAAAATTTCACTGAAATCGGTTAAGCGGCTTCGGAGATTAGATAGCGTAAACAAACACAGTGACACAGGATTTTTATATATTGAGATAAGCACGTTGTAAGAGGGATAGAAAAATTTCTATGCAAAAAAAAAATTTTTTCCGGGACCAAAACTATCCTATCTTTTAAGTTGGAACCAACAATACACACCCACAAAATTTCATTGAAATCGGTTAAGCTGTTTCGGAGATTAGCGTAAAATGGGATATCATAACATAGATAGTTCATACATATGTCACAGTAAGCTTCAAACAGTTTTAAGTTTTATGAAAATGGTGCTCCATTTGGCAAACGGAGGTTATTTCTGAGTATTTGGAGGTTGAAATATCGTAAAACCCAAAATTACAGCTGGTCCTTTTTTAGGGCAATTGGTAAATCAAGATTTTATGTATTTTACTCAGGGACGTGAGCCGGATGAACAATTTGGTTTGGTTCGAACCGCTTTTGTACTTTTGGATTGGTTCGACAAAACGGTTTTTTTGGTCTTTGAACCGGGGCCTCGGTTTGGTTCAACGGTTCGGAAATCAAAAAAAAATAACTCGCAAATTTAAGTGTAAAGTGGTAAGTGCACAACGCGCCAGGTTAAGTGTCCAGTGTTTTTCAAATGAGATGGGTTGCCTATACATTTGATCTTTCCACATGGTAAACAAACGTGGTATGTATTATTTTTAAACCTTCATGAAAAGTGGTTTGGTTTTCGGTTAGGATAAAAAATTTTTGGAAAATTTCCGTTCGATTAATGGTTCAGTCAATTAATAGAGAAAAGCGGTTTCCCGGTTCAATTCCAATAGCCAAAATTTTTCTTCTTGACTATGCGATTGGTTTTATATATCTCCATACCAAGTTCCAGTACTCTATCATGAACCGATATATTCAGTGTGAAAAATTCGGTTTATATGGGAGGTGCCTCGCCCGTCTTTCCAATAGCCCCAGTTTTTCTTCATGACCATGTGATTAATTTATTGTATTTATTTATTTAGAAATCAATAAACAATCGTTCTTACTGACTACTTACTGCTAAGGAACTAACCATTTATAAAATACTAAGGTAATCTATAAAACACAATTTAATTGAGCAGAAAAGCACAGTTTAGATAGTGAAAAATCAAAGTCAATATAGTTCGAGACCTCATTGAGTTCACGTAGAGAACGGGCTATAGGTGCATTACACGCATAGTTAGTTCTGAATCTGTCTAGATGGAATGGGAATTTACTACGTAAAGGCCTGGAAGGGACAGAAAAGTTAATCCTTTCCAAAAGAGAAGAACAGTCAGTTTCTCCTATAATAATACCAAATAAAAAGACAGCGACAAAATCGATCTTCTAGTTTCTAGCGGTTTAAGATTAATTAGAAGCAATCGGGACTTATAGGTCGGGACGGGATCAGAGAAATTCAGGGAAGAGAGGGCAAACTTTAGAAAAATTTTTTGTACACGCTCAATTCTGTCGATGGAAAATTGGTGGTAAGGTCTCCAAATAAACGCAGCGTATTCCAAAATAGAACGGACAAAGGCAGTAAATAGCAACTTACGGGTATACGGGTCCGTAAAGTTTGAGCTACTTCTTCTTATGAAGCCAAGAACGGAGTA
>NW_016157509.1:245539-261137 GCF_001687245.7 Rhagoletis zephyria | reverse complement strand
GTTATTGTGCTTGCCACATAAAAGCAAACCGTTGAAAATGGTTGAAATCGGACTAAAATTGAGGCCGCTTTTCATATAACGGTAAATTTCAGATATGCTTGAAATTTCAATATTTCGAAATTTAAGGACGCTAATTTACTTAAAATGTATACACCCCGGCTTATCATGTAGCGGTGGAAAACATATATGTAATACTTGCGCCGGGTATTTAATGTTCGGCTCCGCCCGAACTTAGACTTTCTTACTTGTTTCTAATAGCTCCAATTTTTATACCTTTGATGAGCATGAAATGGTATTATAACTTTGGTCCGATGTTTGAAAGTACCAGAATAATAAGAGATAGACCCATTAAAATGTATACTTAAATGATCAGAACGCCGAGCTGAGTCGATTTAGCCATGTACGTCTGTCTGTCTTTCTGTCCGTCTGTTTGTATGCAATCTAGTCTCCCAGTTTTCGAGGTATCCGGATAAAATTTTGGTAGGTGGGTGTATTTTTATAATGTGTTAATCATTTGTCGGAACCGGAAGAATCGGACCACTATAACATATAGCTCCCTTACAACTGATTGTTCAGATATGAGATTTTTCGTTATAACTTCTCCATTTATGAAGCTAGGAACATGACATTTTGCAATACTTCCACACATTATTAACAGAAAACTTAGAGTGAAAATTACAAAGATCGGCTCACTATAACCTATAGCTCCCATCTAACTGATTGTTCAGATATAAGATTTTTCGTTATAACTCGTCCATCTAAGTAGCTAGGAACATGAAATTATGCACTGTTGTCACTCATTACCAAAATAATACCTTCAGTGAAAATGGCGAAGATCGGGTCGCTATAACGTATAGCCCCAATACAACTGATTGTTCAGATATGAGATTTTGTGCCATAACTTCTTCATTTATGCAGTTAGGAACATGAAAATTCGTACCATTTTCACTCATTATTAACAGAATACTTACAGTGAAAATAACAAAAAGATCGGGTCACTACAACATATATCTCCCATACAACTGATTGTTCAGTTCCTCCATTTATGCAGCTTGGAACATGAAATTTTGGAATACTTCCACCCATTAACAACAGAATACTTACAGTGAAAATAACGAAGATCGGATTTTACATATAGCTCCCATAAAACTGATTGTTCAGATATGCGATTTTTTGTTATAATCCTCCATCTATGCAGCTGGGAACATGAAATTTCGCAATATTTCCACCCATTATCAAAAAAAATACTTACAGTGAAAATGGCGAAGAACGGGTCGCTATAACCTATTGCCTCCATACAACTGATTGTTCAGATTGAAGTGACAGCGTTCTTGATTTAATCTTTAAATGCAACTGAACTTTATTCATCACATATTTTTAAATTAAGCCTAATTCTTTGAAGAAGGAACCAGACGCTTACGCTGCAGATTTAAAATATAAACGAAAAGCTTTGCAATCGTTCTCACGCTTGAATTGCTGAATGCGCAGAACGTGTATTAAATGTATTAAATAAATATACGCCGGATGGGCATGCTACTTTGTTGTTATTGTGTTGCAACTATGTAGGTAAGCGTATAACACCTTCCCCGTTTGGAAGCGGGAGCACACTGCAGTTGTGCACGATGCAGCGAACAAAGGTGGCGCCGTCAGTGGTACCGCTACTTTGGTTTTGCCGATTTTGACAGTTGTGGTAACTTGTAAAAAAACCTTTGTTTACAAATCAGCGAAAGAGAAATTTTATTTATAAGTGAAAAATCAGTTTTAATTGTATTAATTTGCAATTTGTGAGTGATTTTTGAGTTGAGGACTGCGTAAAAACTAATACAATGAAGTGCTGTGTGTTAAATTGCGACACCCGTCAAGATGCAAGAAGCGTAGATGCAAGTGTAGCGCTGGGACGAATCGCTGCATTTTGTGTACATAGGGCACGGCAAAGCCGTTCCCGAAATGTGTCTCTATTATTATATTACCAGCATTTCCTCACAATGATTTTTTTCTGCTATACGCAACCTCCATTAAGTTAACTAATCAATCCCGCAGAGATGCTGCTGGAGTTTTCTGCAGCAGCGTAAATTGCAAAGCAATGGAGTGCACTAAAACATCTGCTGAAGCAGCCTCAATTGCAAAGCAATGGAGTGCACTAAAATGTTCACTGTTCTCTAATAGATTAGGTGAAAAATTCAATATTTTCACATTTAGCAAAATTAAAATACGTTTTTCGCTGTAAAGTGAATTGCTTTGGCAGTTTCAACTCGTTCCCCTTTTCGCTCCGTTCTTTGTTTACTTGTGGTACATAAATGTCAACGCCCAGGATGGCGCAATCTTGTATTCTATCATTCTTGGCAGTTGTGATCACGCTTAGATACATATAATATATGAAATTATTCTAAATGATAAAGATTTAAAAATTTTAGTATTACCTTTATTTTATTTTAATTTTTTGAATTTATTTTGATTAAATGTTTTTGAAATCTCTATTTATAGACCATGAGCTCATGACCAAAAAACTCATCATACTTCATACCGATTGAAATTTTTTGTGAGCTTAGCTTGTTAATATATAAATCGAGATCTGGAGGGCTGGCTGCTGAACAGCGGTCTTGATTATGCGTTTTTAGCGATTAAAGATGTCAATNGAATTTATTTTAATTAAATGTTTTTGAAATCTCTATTTACACAAAATAGTTAAAATTCTGATTATATAATAAAAAATGTTTTAGAGAAAAGGACAAGTTGTATTTTCAAAAAGTGATATTCATTCATTTGGTGAACAATTATGCGCTAAATAGTTTTAATCTACTGTTATGTACTTTAAGGCTTTTCTTATTTTTGTCTTCTGTTGTATAGTTATTCCTATCGTCTATTTCCATGACACTCTATGGTCCTATATATTTATTTTCTAACTAATGTCCTGTTTCTTTTGTAATAAACACCTTATCTCCTATATTTATTTTATAATCTGTTGAATTCCTATCTACTAATTTCTTTGCTTTTTCTTTTTGTTGCTGTAACAAAAGTCTTGCTGTTTCCCAAGCTATCTGCAATCTAAATTTTTGTTCTTTCGCGTAGTTATCTATATCAAATAAAACACCTCTTTGAGGTAAACTTTCCGAGTGACAAAAGCTGAACTAGAAACACAAAATTTATGATATCAATTTCGTGACGAAAATTATACGCATTTTTTAACTGCTATCGAAACGTAAGGAAAATCTTTTATTTTTCATTCGAATCGTTGCAAAAGTTATGTTTTTTTTTTGTGTTTCTAGAGGTAGCCGGAATTTCGCAACTTTCCGAATAAATAATTAAAGATTTTCCGTACGTTTCAAAGGTAGTTAAAAAATGCGTATAACTTTCGTCACGAAAATGATATCATAAATTTTGAGTTTCTAGTTCAGCTCTCGTCACTCGGAAAGTTTACCTTAAAGAGGTGTTTTATTTGATATCAATTATTTTGGGGTAGCAAATTTAAAATCGACGAAAATACAAACAATAAACTAAATGTTTTATTTTTCTCAAATAAATTGCTAAAAATATTCTCTAAATCTAAATTATGTATTCAAATCGATGTGTCCATTGAAACACATAGTTTTTCGAATACGGAATAAAGTGAAAAAGGATGATCAAGGATATGATGATATCAAGGATGATATGTATTCGAAAAAATAAAAAATAAAAAAAAATATGAGAAATGATAAAAACTTATCAACTTGGTACCAACTTTGGATACAATAAACAACTGTATTCGTCTGATTGCCTCGTAGTTTAATTGTTGTTAAGATTTCTACTGGGTGTGGGGCGCACACATGTGCTTTTTTAAAGAAGTTTTACTTCTATCACGTGTACGGTGTTGCACTCGTGCTATTAAACTAATGATTTTTTCTCAAGTAGTTTTGCTCAGTGGCAATTTATACATATGTATGTAAGTAGTAGCGGCACATTGGGTGAACTAAATGCATTCATACATACTTATTTATAGGAAGCTTGAATAAATTTTGTGGACACACTCTGCAAGACCTTTCCAACGATATATCAAACATGTCGATTGGACGTCTGGATAAAAACTTCCAAATCTCGTGTATATATAAGCGAGTCATTTCAGCATGCTACTGTTGCTGATTTCGTCACTCGCGCGCACTGCCCTGCGCTGTGATTATATATCGGTTCTGTTTTATCAACAAAATTCATTTCTTCCGCCGTTCTGCCGAAAATTAGCTCGAAAGGGCAGTAGTTGTGTGTTACTGTTGTGTTGGTATTGTAGCAATATATAAAATATCGCAACCATTCGTCACAATCGTCTTTTTCCACTGAAATATATGAGCGAAAATACTAATTTAAAGTAGGGATGCAAGTCAAAAAAATACATCGATGTTTTTTTCGATTTGATGCATCGAAGTATAGCATCGATACATATCGATGTATCGTATAAAAACATCGATATTTTCGATGCATCGAACGAAAATATCAACAGTTTCTTTCAATTAAAAACATACAACAAGAAAATGAAACAATCGTAACTTCGATCAGTGTTTATGTAATAACTCACAGTGAAATGCATTAATTGATGTAAACAGTTACAAACCCCAGTTTTTTCTGTTCTTTTGAGAAGGCTTCGAAATTTTCGGAAGGTATGGAAGTGGCGACAGTTGTTAAATATTTATAAGCATAATAAAATAATATACAGTGTCTCAGCTAGCAATGACATTATATTTCGGTACACTTATTTGGCAATTTATTACCATAATTTGTTCCTTCATTTGACTTTCATGTTAACCCTTTTGAGAGAGAAATTGTGAAGTTTTTTGATTTGAGTAAAAAAAAATAAACATGTCAATAAATTCTTGACGCTTGAGCAAAAGTACACACAACGTGGCATTACTGATGTTTTCAGTCCATCAGGATGAGGATCTAAGCCGAAATCAGGCAGAGATATGCAAAAAAACCAAGGATTAATGCCAGAAACTCAAATTTTGCTTTGAAATAAGCGTACATCAAACTGGCTGCACACTTTGTATTATTTCTTTATGTTGATAAGCTATGTGAAAAAATTTTGGAATATGCTGTTTAAAATCTGTCCAAATTTAAAAAAAAAATTAAAAAAAAATAGCCCAACTCGGGTAACAGGGTCGTCATTAGGTAAACTGCATTTCCAGAGTTTTTTCAAAATAAATAGCGATGAGGGATATTTCACCCACCGGGATAAAAAAAGTCGCAATAACCACAACGCTCAACACTAATATTACCATTCACAATCACGTTTACTTTCAAAATTACAATTCAGAATTTCGTTTTGTACCAAATATGAAGTGTAGGTATGTCCATTTACTTAAACGCGAACGGATTAATTATCAAAGTGACAGAGATTGCAGCGTTTTGTACAAAATGTATTTTTGATGTTGAAATTGTACTTAAAATCGGTAAATTGTATTTTTTTAAAACTAATTGCACTGAAAAAAGCTCAATTGTTCTAAGAATATCAACATTGTTCTCCACTACTGAGCACTGATCTCTTGTGGTGTTATCAACGACGCACAACCAATCGCTGCATTCAGTCGTAGCTGTTCAGTCGCCACCACAGCACTATGCTGGCTGCCTGTTTAGCGGCTGTGTTGTATCTTTAATAGGCTATGAACTTGATGTTGCGTGCCTGGCTGCTTTGGCGGCGGGTATTTGTAAGGGCCAACAATAATAATGAAATTGTAGAGCGAATGTACAAAAACAAAATGATTAGTTTACGGGAAAAGCACTTACTTTCTGGCAAAACCACGAACCCTCCAAGAATTTACGGATTACCCAAAATCCATAAAGAAGGAATCCCTTTGAGACCTACATATATCGCCCATTAACTCGCCGTGTTATAATTTATGTAAATATGTTGTGCGTATACTTAAAAATCTAACAAAACCCTCAAAATATAATGTAAAGGGTGCCATGGAATTCAGAGATAAGATTGGGAGTAAGTAAATTTATGGCGATGAAAGTTTAGTGTAGTTTGATGTTGTTTCGATGTTGCCGAGTATACCCGTACATTTTGACATAGAGATCATAGACTCAAAATGGAGTTTTATACAGGAGCACACACCGTTAGCAAAGATCTATTTTTAACCGTACTCAAATTTTGTATAAATAAAACCGCTATTTCAAGTATAATGACAAAATCTATAAGCAAAAGTCAGGAATGCCTATGGGTTCACCAGCGTCACCAATGATAGCAGACGTAGTTATGGAGGAACTATTGACAAATTTCGAGAAACACTCTAACAATAAACAGCGATTATTAACTAAATATGTAGATGACTTATTTGCAATTATCCAAACAGAAGATATGGACAAGATACTCAACACTTTAAACAACTATAATAAAACAATAAAATTTACAATCGAAATAGAAAAGGATGGAAAATTTCGGTATCTGGACACTCTAATAATAAGAAAGAACAATAGAATAACATTCGACTGGTATAAAAAAGGCAGCATCAGGGAGGCTCATAAATTCCAACTCCAAACATGAGAAGAAAACAATTCTAAATACGGCTAGCAATTTTATAAAAAGAGTTCTCTCCATAAGTGGCAAAATTTATTACACGATGAATATTACCATAATTAAAGAAATCCTAGAACGATACGAATTTCACAGAGGTATAATTGATAATCTCATACGCAACTCAACTACCACGTCAGTAACAATAAGGAGGAAGAAAATAAAAAATTAAATAATAAAGTTTATAAACCGGCGACCTATATTCCGGGATTATCGGTGAGGATTAAGCATTCTAAAATGTATGACAAGGAGAATTTTCAAATAGCATTCACTTATGGCAACACATTACAGCAGATCTATAGCAATGCCAAAGACAAAACTCCCAGAAATGAGAAATCTGACGTAGTTTAGAAAATACCATGCAATGGCGACGGGTCCCACGTATGCAATATGGTATATGTGGGGACAACAAAATCTAAACTAAAGACAAGGATTCCCGCTCACAAGTCTAATATTAAGTTAAGAAGCAATTCGTCGGACAATAAGACAGCCTTGTCATATCACTGTCAGAAAATGGGACATTATCAAGACTTTGAAAATGCAGCTATCTTACAAGAAGAGAAATCTTATAATAATGCTACATATCATGAACACCCCTAATAATAAAAGGATGAATTTTAAAACACAGACACCGATAATTGCGCTCATGTGTATCGCAATATAGTTCTCACCCACATCAACAATCAATAGTGTAGGTGTCAGGTGTTCATGAAAAAACGAATCGTCGGTCCGATAGCAACATTTCTTCGGACTACAGTAATGTAATGTTGTGATGATACATGCATACAATTCTTCGTCTTACTTTTCAGCGCTTCAGGCATTGTTGATTGTATGTTTTTTGTTTATGATTACTGTATTTTGAATTTTCATGCTTGTACTTATTGCCACCAAGTTTGTTTGCTAATGCATTTTCGCCAGGGTGGGCAAAAACTCGGAGTTCGAGCGAGCGAGCAAGCAAACTCCTACTCAATGCCTCGCAGACAACGAGGCGCTCGCAGCTCGTACTCGTAGCAGCAATGAGGCAAATAAAATTGATTACATACATAAGCATAGATTATGGAATGAATTATTTTTTAGAGTTATATTCATACATGTGTACACACATAACATGCATATTTATATATGTTTGTATGTACGTATTTATGTATATATGCATTTATGTATATATGCATTTATGTATGTATGTACCAATGCATTTATGTATGTATGTACATATGCATGTATTTTGTCTTTACAGAGAAAAGTAAGTAACGAAGATATTATAATCGTTTGTGCCGCAGATACAAAAAACAAGTAAGCACTTGTTAATACCCCCAAAATAGTTTGCTACTTGTAGCAGTTATGCTGTATACCTGAATGAAATATAGTCCTTGGTGAAAAAATTTATTTGAGGCCTGTTGTTCAAGGACATACAGTGACGGGCAAAACTGTAACTCGGTGTAACACTTTTTACTTCAGCCATCGCTATATTTCCAAGTTCTAAAGACTTTCATACTTTTGCTGTATATTCTTGTTGGTACATCCCTACTCCCTCTCTCATAATAATTTGAAGTCAATACAACAACAATAAAAAAAACCAGCAGACAAAAATGTAAATTAAGGCAGATGTTACAGTTTTGCACACATCTATTTTTAAGAACTTTTTAACAATTTTCACGAAAAAAAGAACTACTAACACAATGTTCAGTACTCTTTTGCTTGTTGCAGTTCCTTGATGCGATTTGGCATACCTTATTTGTATTTTTGTAAAAATTCTGGAGGTATATCCTTAGTTTGCTTTCACAGCTCATGTACTCGATTTTACGGACTTGGATGCTTAGTAAGCTGTGCTTTTAGTTGTTTTCGCAAATTCTCAATGAGATTCATGTCCGCGGACTGTGGAGGTCATTTGAAATTAGCAAATTTTTCCTTTTGTATCCAGTCTTTGCGAATATGTGCAGTGTGTTTTGGGTGATTTTTCAGCAGAAACTCTCATTTTTTCGACTACTTCTTGCAAATTTTGTTGATATATGAACAGATACTGTTCCTCACGCATAATGTGTACTAACAGACCAAGAAAATTTTTGAAACACAACGCCAAACTATTATTGACCGACCACTGTTATTCACAGTTTGCCTTACATGCTGCGCATGGGCTTAATTTGGGTCTTTTACCCAATACCATGCCCGGCCATCTGATTGAAAGCGATTAATTTAGTCTTTTCGGACCAAATAACCGTCAATTGAAACTTAAAAATATGTTTTTTATTGCATTCTGAACGGTCTCAATAGGCGACGGTTAGGTTTTCGTGCGATACAGCAAAATGCTGCCGCACTCGCACATGTATTTTTATCAAATTTGCTTTTTTCTTCTTTATGATGCCTTTGCGCTCAATTTGGGAATTCTTCGCCTCGCTGTCCATTGATTTGCGTTAAAGTTTAATACCTTAAGCGCTTCTGTAATAGTGGCTGCATCGCTACTTGCTTCTAAGTTCACAAGATATCGTACCGTAATATTTTTTGACAGACTTCATTTGTCCATGGGAATACTTTAGGCTATATTTTTTCTAAGTCTTAACATTTTCAAGTAGCAAATTCCAAAATTTTTTGCCACTTTTCGTGCGGTCCCGCCTTTCCGCAGTAAATCTATTATTTACATTTATGGTTCCTGATTAACTATATTATTTACTGCTGATCACTTCTTCAACAAATTACAATATAGAAAAAAGTCATCTGACTTCCAACTAAGTAAAAGATAACTGTCCAATGCAAAACTGAGAGTGAGTGCAAAACTGTAACATCTGCCTTAATTTACATTTTTGTCTGCTGGTTTTTTTATTGTTGTTTTATTGACTTCAAATCGTTATGACAGAGGGAGTAGGGATGTACCAACAAGAATATACAACAAAAGGATGAAAGTCGTTAGAACATGGAAATATAGCGGTGGCTGAAATAAAAAGTGTTACACCATGTTACAGTTTTGCTCGTCACTGTATGTACATATGTATGCATGTATATATGGATATGTAGACATGGGAAAATTTGCGTAAACAAAGAATAGAGACCGGTTCGCATACAACTTTGGCGTTGCGTTGGCGTCGAATTTCAAAGCAGCCCTCCACATATCCAAAATTTGGCAACGCTAAGGCCAACACAAAGCAGAAAGATCGCTGCGTCGGTCGCCAGCTGTTGCAAATAAATAAAATTAAATGAAATGTTTTTTGCTTTTAATCAAATGAAGGCAAGAAATATAATTTTTCATGCAATTATTGATATGAAATATTAATTTATCTCTCGTTAATATGTTAAATTAGTGGCCACAGTAGTCTCTGCCGAGCTTCATTGTTGAACGCATACTTTTAACTTACGTTCTGTCAAACCAACGCCAACTACAAAGTCAACGCGAAAGTTCTATGTGGACCAGCCTTAATTATCAAATAGTAGTTTGTATTATCCTACAAACATACATATGTATGGGGGCTAAACCAGGAATATTCATTTGAAAATGCTGATGTCCTACTCATTTATGAAATGAAAGACAAAGTAATGATTTTTATAAATACATATTATATTCTCATTTATACATATGTAACATAGTTACTTAGTTAAATTACTTAGTAATTACTTGTATGTAAGAATACAAAGACAAATTATTTATCAGAAGCATTGCCCCTTACATATTGAAAACAAAGTAATAAAAGCTCTGAAAAAAGCAAAATCGCTACAGCGAAAAAAGTGTTTGAAAAACCGCATAAATTCAAATCCGCATAAAAAAGAACCACATAAAAAGAGACCTAAGTGTATAAGTTGAAATTTTATAAGAAATTATTGAACATTAAAAACATTATACCTACATAGAAATGTATGCACATATGTGCCTACCTAGTAGATAAAACTGGTCAAAATAGCACGAATCTATTCTTCTGTGCATGAGAATATATACATAAATATATACAAACATATGTGTATATACATATGTATGTATATACATATCTGCATGCGTGCACACAATCCTTTACTCGAAATTCTTAGTTGCTGCAATTTTTATCCCATACATTTTTGCCGACCAAACAACGCGTTTGCCTGTCTAATCTGCTTGCCTCATTTGCCTCGCTCGTCTGCTGCTGCAAATGAGTGCCTCGCTCGCAACGACGCCCTCGCGAGGGCAGAGCTAATGAGGCCCTCGTTTACTTGTCGCTCTACTCTTGCGCTGCCCTCGTTTGCTTACTCGCTCGCTGGCTGCTCAGCGCGTGCGCTCGTACTTAACGAGTGCTCATTTGCAAACAGCCTCGCGTGTTGCTCGTGAGTTGCGCTAGCTCAGAGCAAACTAACGAGCGAGCGAGGGGCTAAAATGAGGCAAATCCGAACCCTGATTTTCGCCCATATGTTTAGTCGACCAGGCAAAGCCAAGATTGTAAGTTGTGTTTTGTTGTACGTTTGTAAATAATTATTTGCATATGTATGCATATTGTGTTTTTGCATTCCTGAAGATGGCTTTAGATTAAAGGCGAGATATCGACAGTAATAAACAAAAAGGAATATATGACATACAATTATTTTATTTACCCTCGGCCTAGAGCTCGAAAAACAATCAAAAGATTACAATAAACGGCCAGAAAACAAAACCTAACCAAATTTAATTGAATTTAAAATTTTCAAACAGCTGGCAGCCCTCCAAATTTTTGCATTATAAATTATCCTGGTATTACAGGAAACAATCCAGAAAACAATTATTCAAATCTATTCAGCTGTTCTCCAGTTTTGAGGCCCGTTACAAACGAAGACAACATTTTTGTATATATAGATAGAAGATGGGAGGTGCCACGCCCTCTTTTCCAATACCGCCCATTTTTATCCATGAGTATGGAATTATTTCACATATCTCTATACCAATTTTCGGTACTCTACCACAAATATTTCAAGAGATATGAAAATTTTAGTTAGTATGGGAGGTGCCACACCCACCTTTCCGAATTCGGGAAAACTTCACACAAACTATTTGCATGGTAGCACGAACGCCACCTATCGGAAAAGTTAATAGTTTGTGCACTCCTCCTCCAAAAACGCCTTTCCAACAAAGCAACAACCATTCGAATAGGTTAGGGATAAATCGATACCATCAAGGTATTACTCAAATCAGTACTTGTACATAGAACTACGATTTTGCATATTTTTATATCTTTCATGAGCATGAAATGGTATTATAACTTTGGTCCGATGTTTGCAAATACCAGAATAAGAAGAGATAGACCCATTAAAATATATACTTATATGATCAGAACGGCGAGTCTGAGTCGATTTAACCATGTCCGTCTGTCCGTCTGTCTGTCTATCTGTCTGTCGGTCCGTCTATTTTTATGCAATCTAGTCTCTCAGTTTTCGAGATATCCGGATAAAATTTGGTAGGTTGGTGTATTTTTATAATGTATTATCATTTGTCGGAACTGGAAGAATAGGACCACTATAACATATAGCTCTCATACAACTGATTGTTCAGATATGACATTTTTCGATATAACTTCTCCATTTATGCAGCTAGGAACATGAAATTTTGCAATACCTCCTCCCATTATCAACAGAAAACTTAGAGTGAAAATTACAAAGATCGGCTCACTATAACCTATAGCTCATATCTAACTGATTGTTCAGATATAAGATTTTTCGTTATAACTCGTCCATCTAAGTAGCTAGGAACATGAAATTATGCACTGTTGTCACTCATTACCAAAATAATACTTTCAGTGAAAATGGCGAAGACCGGGTCGCTATAACGTATAGCCTCAATACCACTGATTGTTCAGATATGAGATTTTGTGCCATAACTTCTTCATTTATGCAGTTAGGAACATGAAAATTCGTACCGTTTTCACTCATTATTAACAGAATACTTACAGTGAAAATAACAAAAAGATCGGGTCACTACAACATATATCTCCCATACAACTGGTTGTTCAGTTATGAGAATTTTCGTTATAGGTCCTCCATTTATGCAGCTTGGAACATGAAATTTTGTAATAGATCGGATTTTTCATATAGCTCCCATACAACTGATTGTTCAGATATGCGATTTTTTGTTATAATCCTCCATCTATTCAGCTGGGAACATGAAATTTCGCAATATTTCCACCCATTATCAAACCAATACTTACAGTGAAAATGGCGAAGATCGGGTCGCTATTACCTATAGCCTCCATACAACTGATTGTTCAGATTCGAGATTCTTTGTTATAACTTCTCCATATATGCAGCTAGAAACATGAAATTTAGCAATATTTTCACTACCAACAGAAAGTTTAGAGTAAAATTAACAACGATCGGGTCACTGTAACCTATTTATATCCTCCATACAACTGCTTTTTCAGGTATAGGGTTTTACTTTAAAACTTCTTTATTTGGACTGCTAAAACAGATTAATTTCGTAAGCTATTCTATAAATAATAATACAAAGTCTACTGCGAAAATCGTCAAAATCTATGCTGTATAAGCTTTATCTCTTATACCTCTGATTAATCAGATACCAGTTATTACGATATATTTCCTTTATGTAGGAGTCTAAACCCATTAAATTGTGTTACCGGTTTACATACCGATCACACAGCGGTGAAAATCACTTAGATTGGTGCTATAATAAGGTATATCATCCATACCACTGATTGTTTAGATATGATTTTTCATATATGTATCTCCTCTATCTATGTATTCTGTAAATATATAATTTTTTTCAAATGCAGTAATCTATTAAAGTAAAATTTTCAGAAGCTCATGAAAGGAATGAAGCCTTCGGCATAGCCGAAGACAGCGCTGCTCTTACTTGTTCTTCTTGACTATGCGATTGGTTTTATATATGTCTCTTCATACCAAGTTCTAGTACTCTATCATGAACAGAGATATGTAGTGTGAAAACTTCGGTTTATATGGGAGGTGCCGCGCCCCTTTTACCAATAGCCCCAATTTTTCTTCATGACTATGCGATTGATTTTATATACATATCTTGTACATTCCAAGTTCCCGTACTCTACCATGAACACTTCCAGAGATATGCAGCGTGAAAAATCCGGTTTGTATGCGAGGTGCCACGCCCCTTTTTCCAAAAGCCCCAATTTTTCTTCACGACTATGCTTTTATATATCTCCATACTAAGTTCCAGTCAGTGTTGCCTTTGTGCGACTAAAGGGGCAATTTGATCCTTTTTAGGCGCCAATACCCTTTGACCCCACTTTATACAAATTTTGATTTGATTTTGATTTGACCCGTTTCAAAAATTATGTGCGACTTTTGCCCCTTTTTAGAGATTTTTTTGGGAAATGTTAACAGAACCATGCTATTAAAAAATATTTCCTTCTGTAAGTACGAAAAAATTTATCACTTAAAACTTTTAAAGGAAATGCAACTATTCTCCTTGCAGAAACTCGACTTCTGTGTACGTTTGCAACCCTGTTTTGTGAAAAGCTTGTCCAGCTATTTTCTTTTTAAATTTAACAGAGGAACGTTCTAGCAGCGAAAAACCTTTATAATACATTAGCTTTTACCCGCGGGTCTCACCCCGCGTCTTTATACAAATATGAAAAATAATTTTTATAAAGATATATTTTATTTCTGCTCTAATTTTAGAATAGGAGAATACTGAAAGACAGTTGTATAGCTTGGGTGTTATGTAATAAAAGTGTAATAATAACTTTTTGGCACAGCAGGTGCTTTTATTTACATTAAAATATCTCCAATAAATAATATATCGTCGTGTAAAGTATAAACCCGAGTATCAACAAAATGCAAAACCACGGATCAAGATAATGTAAAACCGCGTATGTGAGGTTGCATAAATTATTTTCTATATAGTAAAAACACTCATATTTCAAAATGGTTCTCTTTTTTTATAAGGCAATCGCATTTCTGGCAAGTATATTTCAGGACGAATGGATAAGAATTGAGCCAAGAGCTTGTGTGTGCAAATCTAATTTTTGGCAGCTAATGTCAGTTACGCGGTTTTGCACTTTAAACGACGGCATGTATGTAAGTAATAGTAGAAATACCAATGTCGTAATATTAAAATTTTAGCTATCTATTTTCTTTGGAATAATAACTCTAATATTATTTCACAGCATGTTTTTAATACTTCAAAGCCTCTATTAACATAAATGCATTTTGCAATGCAATTACCATAGATTTTATTTTCGATAAAGTTTTGGATTTTGCTTTAAGGAATTCTTGTTTATTGTCATTGCAAAAGCTAAGCGAACTGGAAACTGAGTCCTGTAAATTCGAAAGGCATATCAGAAAGAATTAAGGGGGCCATGTAAATTGTGGTTCCAAAGTTATGTCTGATACAAAATTCAACGCCTGTGTTATGCGCTACCCCCTTTTACAAACTCATTTATATAAACATACCTTACTATAGGCACCTATGTAACGTACATATGTCTACATACCAAGTTTCACGTTTATGTGATTTGTGGTTACGAAGTTATAGCTGATTAAAAATGCCACGCCTTTGGGATGCGCCACGCCCCCTTTTACAAACTCATTTATGTAAACCCTACTATAAGCACTTATGTACCATAAATATGTCTGCATACCAAGTTTCACGTTTATGTGACTTACGGCTCCGAAGTTATAGGTGATTAAAAATTCCACGCCTTTGGGATGCGCCACGCCCCCTTTTACAGACTCATTTATGTATATACCTTACTAAAAGCACCTACCATAGATATGTCTGCAAACCAAATTTCAAGTTCATGTGACTTACGGTTCCGAAGTTATAGCTGATTAAATATTTAACGCCTATGGTAGGTGCCTCGCCCACTTTTCCAATTCCGCTTATTTTTTCCCATGATTATGGAATTAATTCCATTTATCTCGACACCAAGTTCCAGTACTCTACCGTAAATATTTTAAGAGATATACAGCATGAAAATTTTAGTTAGTATGGGAGATGCCACGCCTCCTTTTCCACTACTGCCGATTTTTCTCTATGCCTATAAAATTCCCGGGATAAAAACAAATAAGTGTGCAAAGTTTCGTGCGATTCCGTATCGCCGTTCAAAAGTTATAAGGTAATAAACAAGCAGACATTCACATTTATAT
>NW_016157509.1:245344-245514 GCF_001687245.7 Rhagoletis zephyria | reverse complement strand
AAGTTTAATACCTTAAGCGCTTCTGTAATAGTGGCTGCATCGCTACTTGCTTCTAAGTTCACAAGATATCGTACCGTAATATTTTTTGACAGACTTCATTTGTCCATGGGAATACTTTAGGCTATATTTTTTCTAAGTCTTAACATTTTCAAGTAGCAAATTCCAAAATT
>NW_016157509.1:244031-244261 GCF_001687245.7 Rhagoletis zephyria | reverse complement strand
AAATGTTTTTTGCTTTTAATCAAATGAAGGCAAGAAATATAATTTTTCATGCAATTATTGATATGAAATATTAATTTATCTCTCGTTAATATGTTAAATTAGTGGCCACAGTAGTCTCTGCCGAGCTTCATTGTTGAACGCATACTTTTAACTTGCGTTCTGTCAAACCAACGCCAACTACAAAGTCAACGCGAAAGTTCTATGTGGACCAGCCTTAATTATCAAATAGT
>NW_016157509.1:241370-243676 GCF_001687245.7 Rhagoletis zephyria | reverse complement strand
GTGTTGCTCGTGAGTTGCGCTAGCTCAGAGCAAACTAACGAGCGAGCGAGGGGCTAAAATGAGGCAAATCCGAACCCTGATTTTCGCCCATATGTTTAGTCGACCAGGCAAAGCCAAGATTGTAAGTTGTGTTTTGTTGTACGTTTGTAAATAATTATTTGCATATGTATGCATATTGTGTTTTTGCATTCCTGAAGATGGCTTTAGATTAAAGGCGAGANCAAAGTAATAAAAGCTCTGAAAAAAGCAAAATCGCTACAGCGAAAAAAGTGTTTGAAAAACCGCATAAATTCAAATCCGCATAAAAAAGAACCACATAAAAAGAGACCTAAGTGTATAAGTTGAAATTTTATAAGAAATTATTGAACATTAAAAACATTATACCTACATAGAAATGTATGCACATATGTGCCTACCTAGTAGATAAAACTGGTCAAAATAGCACGAATCTATTCTTCTGTGCATGAGAATATATACATAAATATATACAAACATATGTGTATATACATATGTATGTATATACATATCTGCATGCGTGCACACAATCCTTTACTCGAAATTCTTAGTTGCTGCAATTTTTATCCCATACATTTTTGCCGACCAAACAACGCGTTTGCCTGTCTAATCTGCTTGCCTCATTTGCCTCGCTCGTCTGCTGCTGCAAATGAGTGCCTCGCTCGCAACGACGCCCTCGCGAGGGCAGAGCTAATGAGGCCCTCGTTTACTTGTCGCTCTACTCTTGCGCTGCCCTCGTTTGCTTACTCGCTCGCTGGCTGCTCAGCGCGTGCGCTCGTACTTAACGAGTGCTCATTTGCAAACAGCCTCGCGTGTTGCTCGTGAGTTGCGCTAGCTCAGAGCAAACTAACGAGCGAGCGAGGGGCTAAAATGAGGCAAATCCGAACCCTGATTTTCGCCCATATGTTTAGTCGACCAGGCAAAGCCAAGATTGTAAGTTGTGTTTTGTTGTACGTTTGTAAATAATTATTTGCATATGTATGCATATTGTGTTTTTGCATTCCTGAAGATGGCTTTAGATTAAAGGCGAGATATCGACAGTAATAAACAAAAAGGAATATATGACATACAATTATTTTATTTACCCTCGGCCTAGAGCTCGAAAAACAATCAAAAGATTACAATAAACGGCCAGAAAACAAAACCTAACCAAATTTAATTGAATTTAAAATTTTCAAACAGCTGGCAGCCCTCCAAATTTTTGCATTATAAATTATCCTGGTATTACAGGAAACAATCCAGAAAACAATTATTCAAATCTATTCAGCTGTTCTCCAGTTTTGAGGCCCGTTACAAACGAAGACAACATTTTTGTATATATAGATAGAAGATGGGAGGTGCCACGCCCTCTTTTCCAATACCGCCCATTTTTATCCATGAGTATGGAATTATTTCACATATCTCTATACCAATTTTCGGTACTCTACCACAAATATTTCAAGAGATATGAAAATTTTAGTTAGTATGGGAGGTGCCACACCCACCTTTCCGAATTCGGGAAAACTTCACACAAACTATTTGCATGGTAGCACGAACGCCACCTATCGGAAAAGTTAATAGTTTGTGCACTCCTCCTCCAAAAACGCCTTTCCAACAAAGCAACAACCATTCGAATAGGTTAGGGATAAATCGATACCATCAAGGTATTACTCAAATCAGTACTTGTACATAGAACTACGATTTTGCATATTTTTATATCTTTCATGAGCATGAAATGGTATTATAACTTTGGTCCGATGTTTGCAAATACCAGAATAAGAAGAGATAGACCCATTAAAATATATACTTATATGATCAGAACGGCGAGTCTGAGTCGATTTAACCATGTCCGTCTGTCCGTCTGTCTGTCTATCTGTCTGTCGGTCCGTCTATTTTTATGCAATCTAGTCTCTCAGTTTTCGAGATATCCGGATAAAATTTGGTAGGTTGGTGTATTTTTATAATGTATTATCATTTGTCGGAACTGGAAGAATAGGACCACTATAACATATAGCTCTCATACAACTGATTGTTCAGATATGACATTTTTCGATATAACTTCTCCATTTATGCAGCTAGGAACATGAAATTTTGCAATACCTCCTCCCATTATCAACAGAAAACTTAGAGTGAAAATTACAAAGATCGGCTCACTATAACCTATAGCTCATATCTAACTGATTGTTCAGATATAAGATTTTTCGTTATAACTCGTCCATCTAAGTAGCTAGGAACATGAAATTATGCACTGTTGTCACTCATTACCAAAATAATACTTTCAGTGAAAATGGCGAAGATCGGGTCGCTATAAC
>NW_016157509.1:230151-241343 GCF_001687245.7 Rhagoletis zephyria | reverse complement strand
CAGATATAAGATTTTTCGTTATAACTCGTCCATCTAAGTAGCTAGGAACATGAAATTATGCACTGTTGTCACTCATTACCAAAATAATACTTTCAGTGAAAATGGCGAAGACCGGGTCGCTATAACGTATAGCCTCAATACCACTGATTGTTCAGATATGAGATTTTGTGCCATAACTTCTTCATTTATGCAGTTAGGAACATGAAAATTCGTACCGTTTTCACTCATTATTAACAGAATACTTACAGTGAAAATAACAAAAAGATCGGGTCACTACAACATATATCTCCCATACAACTGGTTGTTCAGTTATGAGAATTTTCGTTATAGGTCCTCCATTTATGCAGCTTGGAACATGAAATTTTGTAATAGATCGGATTTTTCATATAGCTCCCATACAACTGATTGTTCAGATATGCGATTTTTTGTTATAATCCTCCATCTATTCAGCTGGGAACATGACATTTCGCAATATTTCCACCCATTATCAAACCAATACTTACAGTGAAAATGGCGAAGATCGGGTCGCTATTACCTATAGCCTCCATACAACTGATTGTTCAGATATGCGATTTTTTGTTATAATCCTCCATCTATTCAGCTGGGAACATGAAATTTCGCAATATTTCCACCCATTATCAAACCAATACTTACAGTGAAAATGGCGAAGATCGGGTCGCTATTACCTATAGCCTCCATACAACTGATTGTTCAGATTCGAGATTCTTTGTTATAACTTCTCCATATATGCAGCTAGAAACATGAAATTTAGCAATATTTTCACTACCAACAGAAAGTTTAGAGTAAAATTAACAACGATCGGGTCACTGTAACCTATTTATATCCTCCATACAACTGCTTTTTCAGGTATAGGGTTTTACTTTAAAACTTCTTTATTTGGACTGCTAAAACAGATTAATTTCGTAAGCTATTCTATAAATAATAATACAAAGTCTACTGCGAAAATCGTCAAAATCTATGCTGTATAAGCTTTATCTCTTATACCTCTGATTAATCAGATACCAGTTATTACGATATATTTCCTTTATGTAGGAGTCTAAACCCATTAAATTGTGTTACCGGTTTACATACCGATCACACAGCGGTGAAAATCACTTAGATTGGTGCTATAATAAGGTATATCATCCATACCACTGATTGTTTAGATATGATTTTTCATATATGTATCTCCTCTATCTATGTATTCTGTAAATATATAATTTTTTTCAAATGCAGTAATCTATTAAAGTAAAATTTTCAGCTGTTCATGAAAGGAATGACGCCTTCGGCATAGCCGAAGACAGCGCTGCTCTTACTTGTTCTTCTTGACTATGCGATTGGTTTTATATATGTCTCTTCATACCAAGTTCTAGTACTCTATCATGAACAGAGATATGTAGTGTGAAAACTTCGGTTTATATGGGAGGTGCCGCGCCCCTTTTACCAATAGCCCCAATTTTTCTTCATGACTATGCGATTGATTTTATATACATATCTTGTACATTCCAAGTTCCCGTACTCTACCATGAACACTTCCAGAGATATGCAGCGTGAAAAATCCGGTTTGTATGCGAGGTGCCACGCCCCTTTTTCCAAAAGCCCCAATTTTTCTTCACGACTATGCTTTTATATATCTCCATACTAAGTTCCAGTCAGTGTTGCCTTTGTGCGACTAAAGGGGCAATTTGATCCTTTTTAGGCGCCAATACCCTTTGACCCCACTTTATACAAATTTTGATTTGATTTTGATTTGACCCGTTTCAAAAATTATGTGCGACTTTTGCCCCTTTTTAGAGATTTTTTTGGGAAATGTTAACAGAACCATGCTATTAAAAAATATTTCCTTCTGTAAGTACGAAAAAATTTATCACTTAAAACTTTTAAAGGAAATGCAACTATTCTCCTTGCAGAAACTCGACTTCTGTGTACGTTTGCAACCCTGTTTTGTGAAAAGCTTGTCCAGCTATTTTCTTTTTAAATTTAACAGAGGAACGTTCTAGCAGCGAAAAACCTTTATAATACATTAGCTTTTACCCGCGGGTCTCACCCCGCGTCTTTATACAAATATGAAAAATAATTTTTATAAAGATATATTTTATTTCTGCTCTAATTTTAGAATAGGAGAATACTGAAAGACAGTTGTATAGCTTGGGTGTTATGTAATAAAAGTGTAATAATAACTTTTTGGCACAGCAGGTGCTTTTATTTACATTAAAATATCTCCAATAAATAATATATCGTCGTGTAAAGTATAAACCCGAGTATCAACAAAATGCAAAACCACGGATCAAGATAATGTAAAACCGCGTATGTGAGGTTGCATAAATTATTTTCTATATAGTAAAAACACTCATATTTCAAAATGGTTCTCTTTTTTTATAAGGCAATCGCATTTCTGGCAAGTATATTTCAGGACGAATGGATAAGAATTGAGCCAAGAGCTTGTGTGTGCAAATCTAATTTTTGGCAGCTAATGTCAGTTACGCGGTTTTGCACTTTAAACGACGGCATGTATGTAAGTAATAGTAGAAATACCAATGTCGTAATATTAAAATTTTAGCTATCTATTTTCTTTGGAATAATAACTCTAATATTATTTCACAGCATGTTTTTAATACTTCAAAGCCTCTATTAACATAAATGCATTTTGCAATGCAATTACCATAGATTTTATTTTCGATAAAGTTTTGGATTTTGCTTTAAGGAATTCTTGTTTATTGTCATTGCAAAAGCTAAGCGAACTGGAAACTGAGTCCTGTAAATTCGAAAGGCATATCAGAAAGAATTAAGGGGGCCATGTAAATTGTGGTTCCAAAGTTATGTCTGATACAAAATTCAACGCCTGTGTTATGCGCTACCCCCTTTTACAAACTCATTTATATAAACATACCTTACTATAGGCACCTATGTAACGTACATATGTCTACATACCAAGTTTCACGTTTATGTGATTTGTGGTTACGAAGTTATAGCTGATTAAAAATGCCACGCCTTTGGGATGCGCCACGCCCCCTTTTACAAACTCATTTATGTAAACCCTACTATAAGCACTTATGTACCATAAATATGTCTGCATACCAAGTTTCACGTTTATGTGACTTACGGCTCCGAAGTTATAGGTGATTAAAAATTCCACGCCTTTGGGATGCGCCACGCCCCCTTTTACAGACTCATTTATGTATATAC
This sequence comes from Rhagoletis zephyria, assembly GCF_001687245.7. NCBI lineage: Eukaryota > Metazoa > Arthropoda > Insecta > Diptera > Tephritidae > Rhagoletis > Rhagoletis zephyria. The sequence goes on along the minus strand of NW_016157509.1, from coordinate 238,157 downwards.
CTTACTAAAAGCACCTACCATAGATATGTCTGCAAACCAAATTTCAAGTTCATGTGACTTACGGTTCCGAAGTTATAGCTGATTAAATATTTAACGCCTATGGTAGGTGCCTCGCCCACTTTTCCAATTCCGCTTATTTTTTCCCATGATTATGGAATTAATTCCATTTATCTCGACACCAAGTTCCAGTACTCTACCGTAAATATTTTAAGAGATATACAGCATGAAAATTTTAGTTAGTATGGGAGATGCCACGCCTCCTTTTCCACTACTGCCGATTTTTCTCTATGCCTATAAAATTCCCGGGATAAAAACAAATAAGTGTGCAAAGTTTCGTGCGATTCCGTATCGCCGTTCAAAAGTTATAAGGTAATAAACAAGCAGACATTCACATTTATATAAGTATACTAGCCGGCCGCGTATGTGTATGTGAATGTGTAGAAATTAAGTCAGATGCGATTGACAACTAAACAGGTTGCAACCCTACTAAGAAATAATATATAATTGCGCATCTGGAGGCCAAGCTCTTTCATTTGGCACCTCATTTCTTGTAATCTAACGAACAGCCCACATTTTTTAACTTTTCGGGCAGGTTGCAACCCTCTTCGAAAAATAAAACCTTACTGCAACTCGGAAGGTCAAGCCTTTTCCTTTGACACCTCATTTTTTTTTTATTGAATGAACTGTGCAAATCTAATGTCATTAACAAATATTGCCCTCACGTATTATATATACATAATTTTAAAATAGGTGGCAACCCCACTCAAACAAAAAATAAAAACTTATTGCACATGCAGAGACCATATCCTTTCACGTGGTACCTCAGTGTTTAGTCCAACAAACGGTGAAGATCTTATAATTTTTAAAAAGTGGCAACCCTACTCAAAAAGTAATACATTATTGAAAATCTAAAAGCCGAGCCCTTTCATTTGACACCTCACTTCTTGTAATCCAATGAACAGCGCGGCTCTAACATTTTTTTATACAGGTGGAAACCCTATAGGAATTTATGGTACTAAAGATAATATTCCTATCAATGCAGATTATATTTAAAAAATCTCATATAAATCCGTTCAGTAGTTTTTGAGATTAGCGTGGTCAAAATATCTTTCCTCTATACTATGTATAGAAGATAGTAATTTTTAAATAGGTGGCAAACCTATTAAAAAAATTAAAGCTTTTGTACATGCGAAGGCCAGGCCCTTTCATTTGGTATCTCATTTTGTAATCCAACAAACGGGGAAAATCTTTTAACTTTTTAATAGGTGGCAACCCTACTCAGAAAAATAATACATTGTTGCACATGTAGAGGCTAAGTCTGTTCTTTTGACAGTGACGATGCAGAGCTGATGCCTACGATTATTATTGGTTGGTTGGTTGCAGTGCTTCCTAGTCGCTGCCCAGGACACAATTAGCGCATTATTGCGCCATTTTGATGCACTTCTCGCGGGGGATAAATATTTTGTGTATGCACTTCCTATGTTGCTAGGTCGAACCATTTCGACTCTCTAATGAATCTGCCAATTTCGCTAATGGTAGCTCCTGATAGATCGGTTAGTTCTGCTACTAGATGTTTCCCTAACGTCTTGTGTCTAATGTTCGAAAGGCCTGGACATTCACACAGGAAATGCTGGACACTTTCTTCGCTATCTTCTAGTTGACAGCTGCGGCAAATCATAGACCTATTTTTGCAGCATGTTTCCCTATGGGCCCGTGGCCCGTGATTGTTGCTATAATTCTAAATACCTCTGGCCTTGATCTGCTAAGCAGGTCCAAGGTTTTCGCCCTGTTATAGTCAGGCCATAGTTTTCTCGCTATCTTACAAGTCTGTATATCTGACCACCTCCGTCTAGCCAGTTCAAGGAAATGCGTAGTAATCTCTCTTTGGACTACTCCAAGGGGGCAACCCAGTGCCACCGCCTGGGATTCATCCAAACCGGCTCCTGCCTTCGCCAACTCATCCGCCTTCTCATTGCCTTCTATGTTCCTATGTCCGGGAACCCAGACAAGAGAGACGGTATTTGACTGAGACACTGAGCGCAATATTACTTTGCATTCCCCAACTGGCTTAGATTTGGTAACCGGTGACGCTATTGCCAATAGCGCCGCCTGGCTGTCAGAGTATATTGTTGCTTTTATCCTGTGTCCAACTCTATTGCATAGGATTTTGCAGGCTTCTAGGATCTCTCTAGGATCCCTAGGACTTCCGCTTGGAAGATGCTTGCATTATTTCCTAACCGTAGAGACAGAGCCACGAAGAGTTCCTTGGAGTAGACACCTGCTCCCACACCGCAATCCATCTTGGATCCATCGGTGTATAGAGAGATCTTCTCTCGGTCGGCCACTCGGTCTCTTCTCCAGTCCCTTCTGGATGGAAATAGCACTTGCACGTTACAGCTGAAGTCCAAATTGCCTACCATATAATCTGTCGTCCTATTTAATTGCATTTGATTTATGATCAACCCATGTCCGAAGTGTCGAGTCCTCCAAAGGCCTGACTCTCTGAGTCTGACCGCCGATTTCATAGCCACTTCTTTCAGGTGGAGATCAATAGGAATTAAATTGAGGATGGCGTTTAAAGCTTCTGCCGGGCAGGATCTTAGTGCGCCTGTTACTCCTGCGCTTGCTGCCCTTTGTATGCTTCTTAGCTTGCTGACATTATATTGTCTGCTTAGGTCGGGCCACCAAACTAAGGCGCCGTATGTTAGAATTGGTCTTGTGATCGCGGTATACATCCACATCACAAGTTTAGGATTAAGTTCCCAGTTTCTACTGAAGATTCTCTTGCAAGTGTAGTATGCTATGTAGGCCTTCTGTCTACGGAATTCGACATTGGTTTTCCAGTTAAGTTTGTTATCCAGCACGACTCCAAGATACTTTGCGCTGGGGGACAATGAGAGTGCCTTGCCGTCTAGCGATGGTAGCTTGAATTGTGGTAGTTTGTGTCTGTTTGTAAATAGGATAAGTTCTGTCTTGGCTGGGTTCACATTTAGGCCGCTTCTCGTAGCCCAGGCGTGTAGCCTTCCCAGGGTTCCTTCAAGGATTTCGCTAACGGTAGAGAGGAATGGACCTGTGGCTGCTATTACAACATCATCCGCATACGCCACAACTTTGACTCCCCCTCTATTGAGTTCTAGCAATATACCGTTCAGGGCTATCACCCATAGCAGTGGTGAGAGCACTCCGCCCTTTGGAGTGCCCCTGTTCACATGATGTGTAATAGAGTTAGCCCCATTTGTTTCCTGAATGATTATATTGACTAGCATCGATCGTATCCATCTACAAACACTGTCGTCAACATCAATATCTATAAAAGAGTCTATGATGGTGTCAACCTCAATGTTATTAAATGCGCCCTCGATGTCAAGAAATGCCGCCAGAGTATATTGTTTAAAGTGCAACGATTTTTCTATTAATCTCACCACTTCATGTAAAGCAGATTCAGTGGATCTGCCTTTGATGTATGCATGTTGTGCTGTTGAGAGTGTCGCTTCACCTAACAGCGATCTTATATAAATGCCGAGAAGCCTTTCCATTGTTTTAAGAACAAAGGAGGTAAGTCTTAGGGGTCTAAAATCGTTTGCTATTTCGTGGTTTTTCCTTCCTGGCTTGGGTATGAACACGACTTTTACCCTTCTCCAGCTTTTAGGAATGTAGCACAAGGTAATAGTAGCCTTAAAAATAGTCTCAACGGTGATATCTCTTACTTCACCCTCTGGAGCATTGCTGGGATTACGCTATGTGGTCCAGGGGATTTAAAGAGGGAGAAATCTTTTCCCTGCTCACGATCGAGTTCAACAGTATACTGCTAGTTGAACCAGGTTCAATTGACCCTGATGTGGGTGGATGTCGAATACAACCCGGGAAATGGAACTTGACTAACGTGTTTAGAGAATCACTAGCTGTGTTCGTCCACACCCCGTTTTCTCCCTTAATGAGTGTGATATTTGTGTGTTCTTTTGATAGGATTTTGCTGAGCCTGGCTGAGTCTTTAGAGTTCTCTATAGAAGAGCAGTAAGATTGCCAGGATTTAGTTTTAGATTTTCTCAATTCCTTTTTATAAGATCTTAGTTTTTAGTGGTAAAGAAATCATTGTAGATTTTCCTTATTTTGTCTCTTTGGGCTCTGAGANGTTGATAGGATTTTGCTGAGCCGGGCTGAGTCGTTAGAGTTCTCTATAGAAGAGTAGTAAGATTGCCAGGATTTAGTTTTAGATTTTCTCAATTCCTTTTTATAAGATCTTAGTTTTTAGTGGTAAAGAAATCATTGTAGATTTTCCTTATTTTGTCTCTTTGGGCTCTGAGATCCCCATTCCACCAGGGTGGGGATTTCTTTCTTGCTGTACTAACTGGAGTTGATCTTTCAAAGGCTTTCTTCATAACCTCTTCTAGATTATTTACTCTATTATCAAGAACCTCAACTGTATTGACAGTTGTATTTAGTGGGAGCTAACTTAGTTTACGCTTAAGTGTGTTACTATATCTTTCCCAATTAGTCCTGTGGGGGTTTCTGTATTTCGAGGGGGTGTTGGAAATTCCGTGCAGATTAAAGAGGATCAGGCGGTGATCAGACATCGTCTGGCTACAAACAGAATCGATGCTCAAATAATTAAAAACCTATAGGTCTGATCTTTAATTAGGTAAGAATTACGTAACTGTCTGACACCTTCACCATCCGTGATTCCAATAATTCAAATTCTTATTAAAAACGGGGTACTTAAAAAAAAAAAAAAACAATATTCTGATCCGATTTGGCTGGCAGCCACGACTTTGAAAACAGAATTTGCTAAAACTTTTCATTCCTGGAAAATAATAATTTATATTTATATATACACCTATTTAGTTCGTTATAAGCACAAATTTTTCAAACCAGTCGCAAAAGAAAATATTAAAAATTAATTACAAAAACTAAAATTGCAAAACGCTGATGACATTACAGGTTCCCCAAATTCTGAAAGAGCCAAAGGCATGAGAATGAAAAGTTCTTTTTAAAAATCTTTAGAAAAACCTGACACATCTGGTTTGGCTTGCAAGAGCTGTTAAAACAACGATCTGGCCATTATGCTAGATTCTTCAAGTGATGATGAAAGTCATTTATTAAATATAATGTTCCAATTTTTAAATTGGTACTAAGTTAAATAAGCATTATTAAAATTTACTAACTTTCCAATTTTTTTATGTACCTAAATAACTTAACTTACTCCGCGGATGTCTAAAATTCACATTCGCAATATCAATACTCAGCATATATAAACAGTTTGAATACCGCAGTATAATAGTATCCAAACATTGTATTGATACGTTTTGGAAGTCTGCCTGTTTGGCCGAGCTTCTCCTCAGATTTGTGGCGTGCGCCTTGATGTTGTCACACAAAGAGCAGGCAGTTACAGTTTTACGCCGACTCCGAACGGCGATTGTATTTTAATGAGAAGCTGTTTTTCATGGCAGAAATACTCTCGGAGGCTTGCGATTGCCTTCCGAGGGGCGACAGCTGTTAAGAAAAAACCGCGCACTGCTTACCACTACACCACAGCGGCCGCCTATGCCAGAGGTATGCAGTGTGAAAAATTCGGTTTGTTTTGGAGGTGCCACGCCCCTTTTTCCAATAACCGCAATTTTTATCCATGAGTATGCGATTGTTTTCATATATCTCCATACCGTGTTCGAGTACTCTACCATGAACACTTCCAGAGATATGCAGTATGAAAAATTCGATTTGTATAGGAGGAGCCACGACCACTTTTCCGATAACCACAATTTTGCTCCATGGGTATGCGTTTGCTTTCATATACCTCCATACCATGTTCAAGTCCTCTTCCATGAACATTTTCCGGAGATATGTAGTATGAAAAATTCGGTTTTTATGGGAGGTGCCACGCCCCTTATTCTAATAGACCCAATTTTTCTTCACGACCATGTGATTGATTTCATATATGTATCTCCATACCAAGTTCCAGTACTCTACCATGAATTCTTGCAGAGATATGCAGTATGAAAAAATCGGTTTGTATGGGAGGTGCTACGCCCCCTTTTCCAATAACCGCAATTTTTCTCCATGGGCATTCGACTGTTTGCATATATATCCATAGCATGTTCGAGTACTCTACCATGAACACTTCCAGAGATATGCAATATGAAAAATTCGGTTTGTTTGGGAGGTGCCACGCCCCATGCTCCTAGCTGTATGAAATATACTTTACATCCGATTCTCACACCTACCATATATACAAAGAAATTTCATAAAGAGCGGTCGAGCCGTTTAGGAGGACTTCGACCACAAAAACTGTGAAATGAGATTTTTATATATAAGACTTGCAGTCCCAGCGAACGTCGTCCCTTCCAAAATTAATTTTTTGTANTGCCTGTTTGGCCGAGCTTCTCCTCAGATTTGTGGCGTGCGCCTTGATGTTGTCACACAAAGAGCAGGCAGTTACAGTTTTACGCCGACTCCGAACGGCGATTGTATTTTAATGAGAAGCTGTTTTTCATGGCAGAAATACTCTCGGAGGCTTGCGATTGCCTTCCGAGGGGCGACAGCTGTTAAGAAAAAACCGCGCACTGCTTACCACTACACCACAGCGGCCGCCTATGCCAGAGGTATGCAGTGTGAAAAATTCGGTTTGTTTTGGAGGTGCCACGCCCCTTTTTCCAATAACCGCAATTTTTATCCATGAGTATGCGATTGTTTTCATATATCTCCATACCGTGTTCGAGTACTCTACCATGAACACTTCCAGAGATATGCAGTATGAAAAATTCGATTTGTATAGGAGGAGCCACGACCACTTTTCCGATAACCACAATTTTGCTCCATGGGTATGCGTTTGCTTTCATATACCTCCATACCATGTTCAAGTCCTCTTCCATGAACATTTTCCGGAGATATGTAGTATGAAAAATTCGGTTTTTATGGGAGGTGCCACGCCCCTTATTCTAATAGACCCAATTTTTCTTCACGACCATGTGATTGATTTCATATATGTATCTCCATACCAAGTTCCAGTACTCTACCATGAATTCTTGCAGAGATATGCAGTATGAAAAAATCGGTTTGTATGGGAGGTGCCACGCCCCTTATTCTAATAGACCCAATTTTTCTTCACGACCATGTGATTGATTTCATATATGTATCTCCATACCAAGTTCCAGTACTCTACCATGAACACTTCCAGAGATATGCAATATGAAAAATTCGGTTTGTTTGGGAGGTGCCACGCCCCATGCTCCTAGCTGTATGAAATATACTTTACATCCGATTCTCACACCTACCATATATACAAAGAAATTTCATAAAGAGCGGTCGAGCCGTTTAGGAGGACTTCGACCACAAAAACTGTGAAATGAGATTTTTATATATAAGACTTGCAGTCCCAGCGAACGTCGTCCCTTCCAAAATTAATTTTTTGTATTGAAACATTTTCTTCTTCTTCTTCTTTATTGGCGCTGTAACCGCCTAAGCGATTTTGGCCGAGTCCAAAACAGCACGCCAGTCATTTCTCTTCTGTGCTAACTGCCGCCAATTGGAAATGCCAAGTGAAGCCAAGTCCTTCTCCACCTGGTCTTTCCAACGAAGATCAGGCCTTCCTCTTCCTCTGTTACCAGCATCGCGGCCCGCGTTGAATATTTTCAGAGCAGGAGCGTTTCTGTCCATTCGAACGACATGGCCAAGCCAGCGTTGCCGCTGAATTTTAATTCGCTGCACTATGTCTATATCGTTGCTAAGCTCATACAGCTCATCGTTAAATCGTCTTCGATATTCGCCATCACCAATGCGTAAAGGTCCGTAAATCTTTCGCAGAATCTTTCTCTCGAAAACTCCAAGAGCCGCCTCATCAGATGCTTTCATTGTCCATGCCTCCGCGCCATACACCAGCACCGGCATGATGAATGACTTATAGAGTGTGATCTTTGTACGACGAGAGAGGACTTTACTTCTCAATTGCCTACTCAGCCCAAAGTAGCACTTGTTGGCAAGAGTGATTCTCCGTTGGATTTCAAGGCTGACAT
>NW_016157509.1:226295-230126 GCF_001687245.7 Rhagoletis zephyria | reverse complement strand
GTACACCAGCACCGGCATGATGAATGACTTATAGAGTGTGATCTTTGTACGACGAGAGAGGACTTTACTTCTCAATTGCCTACTCAGCCCAAAGTAGCACTTGTTGGCAAGAGTGATTCTCCGTTGGATTTCAAGGCTGACATTATTATTGGTGTTAATGCTGGTTCCCAAATAAACGAAGTCGTCTACTTTTTCAAACTTGTAACTGTCAACAGTGACGNACCGAGAAGGCAGAACAGACGAAGCCCTTGTTTTTACCGATAATATCGATGTCGTCGCCATACGCCAGCAATTGTAAGTATTGTGCCTGAGCGATTCAGTTCTGCGGCTCTTATTATTTCTCCAACATCAGATTAAAGAAATCACACGAAAGGGAGTCCCCTTGTCTGAAACCTCGTTTGGTATCAAACGGCTCGGAGAGGTCCTTCCCTATTTTGACGGAGCTGGTGGTATTGCTCAACGTCATTTTACACAGCCGTATTAGTTTCGCGGGGATACCAAATTAAGACATCGCGGCATAAAGGCAACTTCTCTTCGTGCTGTCGAAAGCGGCTTTTAAATCGACAAATAGATGGTGTGTGTCGATCCTATTCCCGCGGGTCCATTTTGGTCCAACATTTTCACCAACAGTTCACGTTCATGATTTTCAATGACGCATTTATCTTCTAATATTACGGTTTGGTGGTTGTGAGAAGCCATATTTCCATTGCCAACTTAAATAACCTAGCAAAAGTGTATATGCATACAAAGGTACGTAACAGCTTCAGTTCGGTTGAAAGGCGCCACGTCCCCTTTTAAAATAGCCCCAATTTTTTGATTTCGAGTACTCTACCATGAACCCTTCAAGCAGTGTTGCCAACTTTTGATTTTCAAAAGGCACAAAAAACTTGGAAAAAATCGTTTTACGACACTAAAAGCACCAAATGGGTTTGAATCAATGGACGCTTTTTTCATAACAGTTTGTATGTATTTAACAAAAACAAAAAATTAGCAATATTTACAAGAATGCATACATAAATCAATAAACAAAACTTTTTGGCTATAATTACTCATGCTTACGACGTAATACCGAAGTACTGCACATTAAGACTGATATATCTCAAGAAAGAAAAATCGAGTCCCAACAAACTAAAATCGTGCCCCAAATAGAAATGAGCAAAAAAATTTATGTTTTCATTATATAACCTCAAATATCGCCAAAAACCGTGATTTTGGCACTTTGAGATTAAGATATCTCAAAATTCTAGTGCTAGAGCAATTGTGCGGCCAGATTTGGATTCAGCACCAAGAAACGATGTGTTTTACTCAGGTGGTACAAAAATTAAAATTTTTACAAATAATTAGAAAAGAAAAAAAGAAATACTTAACTTACTCGCATATCTACTAGCATTTTTAACGCGAATAGAATTGAACAAGGTGGGTTTGTAAGTTCAGCTTTTTATCAATCATGGCTGTAGTTAAGAGCATTTAAATTTGTAGATTTTTGTAAATTCAGTTCTGCCACAGCTTTAAATATTTTAAAATTATTTCAGGCTTTAACTATATCGGAGTAATTTTAGTTCAGAAAAAAGCACTAAAAAAGGCACTAGGCACTAAATAATTTTTTTTTGGCGTTTTAATTTTCAAAAAGCACTAAATCTAGTGCTTAAAGCACCAAGTTGGCAACTATGCCTTCAAGAGATATGCAGTATGAAAAATTCGGTTTGTAGGGGAGGTGCCACGCCACTTTTTTCAATAACCGCAATTTTTCCCCATGATCATGCGCTTGTTTTCATATATCTCCATACCATCATCGAGTACTCTACCATGAACACTTCCAAAGTTATGCAGTATGAAAAATTCGGTTTGTATGGGATGTGCCACGCCCCTTTTTCTAATAGCCCCAATTTTTCTTCATGACCATGCGATTGATTTCATAAATCTCCATACCAAGTTCCAGTACTCTACCATGAACACTTCCAGAGGTATACCTACAGTATGAAAAATTCGGTTTGTATGGGAGGTGCCACGTCCCCTTTTCCAATAACCGCAATTTTTCTCCATGAGTATGCGATTATATTCGTATATGTCCATACCATGTACATTTTCAGAGAAATACCGTGTTAAAAATTCGATTTGTATAGGTGGTGACACGCCCCCTGCACCGAGTTAGATGGAGTTCGACCACAAACACCTTGACACGAGATCTTTATATATTAGATTTATCATCAAACGTAAACGTAAAGTAACGTAAAGTAAATCCATATGTTTGTGTTTATTCATAAAATTGATGCACTAAACGAAACTTTATTTTAATAAACTCTAAAGTTTTTTTTCATTATTGCTGAAGAGCAACCGTGCGTGTAAGAGATTGTGTGCTACCTAAAACCCATGCTCTTTAGTTCAAAGGTTAGTTATTGATATTTCCACAGGAAATTGCGAAACTTGGGTATCTGTTCTAATACCGAGGTGGCGTGAAAGGTTTTATAATCACAGCGCACGGCAGTGCGCGCGATTGACGAAAGCAGCCACAGTAGCATGCTGAAATGACTCGCTTATATACACACGAGATTTGGTAGATTTTATCCTGACGTCCAATCCACATGTTTGAGGTATAGTTGGAAAGGTCTTGCAGAGTGTGATCAGAAAATGTATTCCAGCTTCATAAACGATTAACCGGATTCTTAAAAATTGGGCTAAAGTGTTGCGAAACAAAAAACGTTTCGTTTTTTTTATTTCGTGTTTCTAAGAGTAGACAGAACTTTGCAGCGCTCCGAATTAATAAAACTATTTTCCGTCAGTTTCCAGGGCAGTTAAAAAAATTAGTTGATATCATAAATTTTGTGTTTGTAGTTCAGCTTTCGTCACTCGAAAATTTTACCTCAAAGTGGTGTTTTATTTGATATCAATTATTTTGGGAGAGCAAATTGAAAATCAACGAAAATCAAAACAAAAATATAAATGTTTTATTTTTCTCAAATAAATTGCTAAAACGCTATCTAAATCTAAATGATTTATTCAAATATTTGACATTGAATTCAATTCCATTGAAGCATTTAATTTTTTCGAATACAGAACAATGGCTTTATTCATAAAAAAAAGTAAGTTTAAAGAGCTTTACAAAGTGAGGTTTTCAAACATTTTTCAGTTTATAAACCTTTTTTAAAGCTACATTATTTTTTATGAATAAGGCCATAAAGCGACAAAGAATGAGCAATCCTTCATATCCAAAAAAAAAAATTTAAAATTAAAAAAAAAAATACTTAATGTGAAAAATGATAAAAACGTATCAATTTGGTACCAATATTAGATACAATAAGCAACTGTATTCGTCTCATTATCAGCGCTGCACTCGTGTTTTTTTAAGAAGTTTCACTTCTATCACGAGTACGGTGCTGCCTTTTTATACCCGAGCGCACTTGTGCACAAGGGTATTATAACTTTGTTCACATAACGGTTGTTTGTAACAGGCAAAACGAATCGAGATAGATATAGACAAATGTATACATAAATGATCAGAATGAAAAGAGAAATCGATTAAACGGTGACTGTCTGTCCGTCCGTCCGTCCGTCTGTCCGTCCGTCTGTGCACACGATAACTCGAGTAAAAATTGAGATATCTTAATGAAACTTGGTACGTGAACTTCTTTTAGGTGTAGGACGGATGGTATTGAAAATGGGCGAAATCGGACAATAACCACGCCTACCTCCCATATAACGGTAATTTTCAGAAATACGAAAACTGCGATATTTTAGTAACTACTGAAGATAATTCACTCAAAATTGATATTTACAATGAGTTTTAGACGAAAAATAAGAATATTATAAAATTTTGGCAAATGGGCGTAGCCA
>NW_016157509.1:220873-226270 GCF_001687245.7 Rhagoletis zephyria | reverse complement strand
TCATGTAGCGGTAGCTTTCGGCAAGGTGGAAAACATACATATCTTTAATACTTGCGCCGGGTATTTAATGTTCGGCTCCGCCCGAACTTAGACTTTCTTACTTGTTTACTCATGCATTTTTGCTTAGTGGCAATTTATACATAATTATTGGGTAGGTTCAGAAGGTGCAGCAGTTAAGCGCAACCGTTTCTAAAAAAATCAGTGATCGTTATGCGTCTTCTGAACGGCTTGATGCATTAACTGTCAAATTCAACTCTCAAAGGTACCCAATAAACATTTAGGTTTAAGCTCAACTTGAGGTTAAGTTGAGAACTAAGGTAATTCTCAAATCTCCAACGTTGTTTCTCAACAGTACTTCAAGTGGAGGATCATAGCGTTCTCAACAAAACTGTTTCTCAAGTTGAGAAAATGCTAGTTCTCAACTTGAACTCCAATGTAATTCTCCGATTGGTCTCAAACATATCATTGAAATACTGAAATTGAAATAGTAAAATACCTTATACCTTTTTGATTGAAACGACATACATAGATGAATTTAAATATTAATTTTTTATTTTATTACTCCTTTTGTATAATGTAGTTCATCAATATCGTATTACAATAATTCACTTCAGTATACCTACAGTACGACAGTAATTTTGCCAGATTATTTGAGGATACTTTGAAGATTATTTACTTTTTGTTGGTAATTTTCCTCTTTATATAGCTTTCGGTTTTCACTTGATAATTAAAAATTCGTTTCTCTATCAGGTTTTACGTATCTGCGCGTCGGTTAGAGATGAGTTGGAGAATGATGTTGGATATCAACTTGAGAACTATGAATTTCTCCAAGGTTCGAGAAATATTTTTTTGGTGTTTTTGGGTACACACCAACATGTTGTCTCAAATGATCAGAAAAATATTACGATCATCTAACACGCAACTGTTCAGTTGATCAGAAGTACACAACAACGCGTTCAGAAGGTAAAATCGCAACAGTTACTGAGCTGTTGCGCCTTCTGAACGTGCCCATTAGCGGCACATAAAGTGAACTAAATGAATTCATGCATAGGTATGTACAAATATAGGTAAGAACGTATGCGTCTTCCCAGCTAGGTTAAAGGCGGATATAGTTGCATACTGTGTACATATGTACTTACAATTAAAATAAGAAAAAAAAAATTTACAATTTCGGCATGTGATGCAAAAAATCTCTAAAATTTACACAATCAGAGAGCGACATACATTTGCAGGGTATTTCGGTTTAGGTGACAATCGGGGATTGGACAGTTTTTTTTCGTATAATTAGGTATATATTATGTTGATAACTTAAAGAAACCAAATAGACGAATATGTTAATCTCTAACCATTTGCAACTATTTGGAGCGACTTTTTTAAATTTGAACCGAAATATCTCCATAACAAAAGTTTTCCTAGATATAACCTATTAACAAATAAAAGCTAGGGTTTTGGGCTAGACTTGAGGAAACTTTGAATAAAATCGACTGACGAATTTTTGAGAAAATCCTCGAAGTCTATACGTTATGACATATTTATATTTTACAGACGCAAAATACAGCGTTAGATAGCTTCTTTTAAGGCCCTTCTACTGATATCCACATCAATGGTATGTAATAAGTAGTGCGGCCTCAGCGATAGTTTAAAAAATTGGCTTTTTTCGAACTTCAGGCACCAGCCACGCCCACAAAGGCATACGAATCGAAATATCCTGGAACAAAACCTTCCTAGGTTTTTTTTGTACTTTAATTCCTGAAAGTTTGAGAAAAATTAAATGAAGGTACGTACAGACGCTACACACATCGCAAAGCATCCCATAGTGGAGACACGAACCAAACCAAATTTAGCTCTATATCTATCCAACTAGTAGTTGAAAAGGTGTTGAACTATAGAATGACACTAAATATGTCGGGTATACCCACTTACCCCCTTAAACCGGCAAAAGCAAAAAAACGTTTTTTGTTTCGCAACACTTTAGCCTAATTTTCAAGGATCCGGTTAATCGTTTATGAAGCTGGAATACATTTTCTGAACACACTCTGCAATACCTTTCCAACTATACCTCAAACATGTGGATTGGACGTCTGGATAAAAACTTCCAAATCTCGTGTGTATATAGGCGTCATTCAGCATGCTACTGTGGCTGCTTTCGTCACTCGTGCGCACTGCCGTGCGCTGTTATTATAAAACATTTCACGCCACCTCGGCATTAGAACAGATAGCCAATTTTCGAAATTTCCTGTGGAAATATCAATGATTAAACTTTGAACTTAAGAGCATGGGTTTTAGGTAGCACACAATTTCTTACACGCACGGTTGCTCTTCAGCAATAATGAAATAAACTTTAGAGTTTATTAAATTAAAGTTTCGTTTAGTGCATCAATTTTACGAATAAACACAAACATATGGATTCACTTTAATTAATAAATATCAAAGAAGCTTTAAAGCCACCGTTTGATGATAAATCCAATATATAAAAATCTCGTGTCACGAGGTTCGTGGTCGAACTCCATCTAACTCAGTGCAGGGGGCGTGGCACCTCCTATACAAACCGAATTTTTCACACGGCATATCTCTGAAAGTGTACATGGTATGGACATATACGAAAATAATCGAATACTCATGGAGAAAAATTGCGGTTATTGGAAAAGGGGACGTGGCACCTCCCATAAAAAACGAATTTTTCATACTGTAGGTATATCTCTGGAAGTGTTCATGGTAGAGTACTGGAGCTTGGTGTGGAGATTTATGAAATCAATCATATGGTCATGAAGAAAAATTGGGGCTATTAAATTAGATTTTTTTAACTGCCCTGGAAACTAACGGAAAATAGTTTTATTTATTCGGAACGTTGCCAAAGTTACGTTTTTTTTATTTCGTGTTTCTAAGAGTAGACAGAACTTTGCAGCGTTCCGAATTAATAAAACTATTTTCCGTCAGTTTCCAGGGCGGTTGCAAAAATTAGTCTAATTTTCGTCCCGAAATTGATATCATAAATTTTGTATTTCTAGTTCAGCTTTCGTTACTCGAAAATTTTACCTCAAAGAGGTTTTTATTTGATATAAATATCCTAAAAGTTGTGAAGGAACAATTTTCATTTGATATTGCAAATATAAAACATTATTCTCGAAAAAATCTCCTCAACTATAGCAGGGATTGAGGCAGAAATAAATTAAAAAGATGATCACTACCCAATTTTACTCGAAAAGCTGGCTGGTTGGAATTTTTTTTGTAAATCAGACCTCACAGGAGCTTATCTTCAAGTGAAATAATTACTTACTATTGTGAGAAAGCTGGCAACGTCGAGCTGTATAAATGTTGCATCAACAGGATGGCAACACAACAAGCCGAAGAGAGGAGTCATCAAGTAACCGTCGTGGCGTGAACACGTCTTTATTGAATTTTACTGAATTACATACGTTTAAATTAATTTTAATAAATAAAACAATTTTCCTATGCACATACTTGAACGGGAAACATCTAAGTTTATTGTTTCCTAATTCAAGTTGAAAGTCGCCTCCTGATAGCTCAGAAGTTAGACGGACGCCACACTCACAAACGTTAAAATCGTACAAGTGCTCAGTATCCACACTCGCAAACGTTAGAAAAATGCAAGTGCGCTGTAGCCACACTCGCAAACGTTGGAAAACTGCACGTGCGCAGTAGTGAAAAGTTGTAATTGAGAAAACTATTAAAATTGTTACACAAAGTGGAAGTCATCGAACTTTACCAAAAAATGGAAATTGATTGAATTTGCATTTAATTGATAGTCCCAAAAAAATAAAATTTTGACTCCTCTGGCCATATTCGCAAAATTTGAAACTTCGCTGGCATTCGAAGTTAATTTGAAATTCGGCATCACAACATTTTTGCGTCGTGTTCTTCGTTCGCAAAAATTCATAAGTTCGGTGTTATGCAGAAATTTTGTTTGGTAAACTGCGTGCAATTGTTGTTGCAGCCAACTCGGAGCGAGTTTGGCGACTCTCACACCAAACTACTTTTGTTTGGTCAAACTGCAGCAAATTCTGTGTTCTCATATACAATAAATAATATAAAAAAAACTTTTTAATATACAACGCTTTTATAAATGGACTAAAAAGTAGAAAATAATATTTCTCAGTCCCATAGAATTTGTTTTGATAACTTTTGATTTTGAAATTTTAGCAAAAGTCATTATAAACAATCTATGAAATTGAAAATGAAAAACGTGGAGCGCATGCAATACAAAGCATTCGATTTAATTGACAATAGTCAAACTACATAACGTAGACCTAAAATTTCTACAGCGAAAGTAGAACTTTGAAATCGATTTTAAGCGGTCGTTATTCATATACCCACATACATACATTCATATATTACTTTTCATATCAATTCAAGTGTATTACATGCGCCCCACGTTTTTCATTTTCAATTTCATAGATTGTTTATAATGACTTTTGCTAAAATTTCAAAATCAAAAGTTATCAAAACAAATTCTATGGGACTGAGAAGTATTATTTTCTACTTTTTAGTCCATTTATAAAAGCGTTGTATATTAAAAAGTTTTTTTTATATTATTTATTTTCTACTTTTTAGTCCTGTCTGAATAAAATTTTGCAATAGATATTAAAATAATTCAACGATATTAATAGAAAGGTGCACACACATGCATTTACATATGTATGTACATACAAACGAGCACCAATTAATTTTATTTAAAGAAATGGCGTGTCGTCTATTTCCGCCGATATGCGTGTATAAACCCTCCTCAAAGTCTAGCCAAAAAGCCAGCAACTCACACAACAGGTTCCCCAGAGCAATTCGCTCGAGAAAGTGGTACCCGGTACACGTAATACGCGGCACACAGCACAACAATCCGCCAAAACAGGCAACCCGGCCCAAAATTACCACCGTAGAAGGCAGAAACCCCGAGCGGCAGTGCAGGAGCCCAAGAATTACCCTTAAAACGGCCACAGGAGCTTAAAAAGACCAACTGGTCCGAAGGTAAGTAGTTTCGGACTAGTCCCAAACTGGTTCCGAACTGGTTCCCGGACTGGTCCGACGAACTAGTTACCAACTGGTCCGACGAACTAGTTACCAACTGGTCCCAAAGTGGTTACCAACTGGGCCACCTATACCTCAAGTGGTCCACAAGTCACTTCACTTACAAAGCATTCGATTTAGTTGACAATAGTCAAACTACATAACGTAGACCTAAAATTTGTACAGCGAAAGTAGAACTTTGAAATCGATTTTAAGCGGTCGTTATTCATATACCCACATACATACATACATACATATATTACTTTTCATATCAATTCAAGTGTATTACATGCGCCCCACGCTTTTCATTTTCAATTTCATAGATTGTTTATAATGACTTTTGCTAAAATTTCAAAATCAAAAGTTATCAAAACAAAT
>NW_016157509.1:150839-220848 GCF_001687245.7 Rhagoletis zephyria | reverse complement strand
TCTATTTCCGGTGTAGCAAACGTAGTACATAGGGCGACATCTAGATGTCATCTACCTCGCCCTATTCACTATGCTTTTTTATAGGAGCTTTTCAAAGCTTTGCTTTATGGTGTCGGACACACAACATTGAAAGTTTCTGGAACACAACATTGCAAGTTCATAAAAGCGTTATAATAAAAATTGTAGACTATTGTTGCTATACAAAAATTGCCGTGATACCGAAAGCCAGAGAACTGAATTTATGCTGTAGGAGCTTCAAAGAGTAGGGCACAGTTAATTGCCAATACCATATCATAAAAAATATATTAATTGTGTGCGTTATGCACATCTGAAATTCTTATTTCGTGTTGGCAATAGCCATGAAAACCGTAATGAACGTACAACCCTGTGCCAAACTCGTCATAACCACCTCCGAGCAAACTAAGCAGCCGCCATTTAATTTGGCAAACAAAAGTTTGCCTGCATAACACCGACCTAAGTTGCTGCCACACAAGAGAGTAAGAGAATATACGTCGTTTTCCTCCTATCACGTCGTTAATTTGAAATTCCGCATCGCAACATTTTGCGTTTTGCTCTTCGTTCGCAGAAGTTACTACCACACGAGAGAGTGAGAGAAAATGCGCCTTTTTTTCTCTATAACGTCGTTAACGATTCACGTTCCACAATCCACGTTAAAGAGTTCGCCTTTAACAATTTACGTTCCACGCTTCGTAGCATCGCATAAGAGCAAAAACGCAGTTTGCTCATGAGCAGGCATGGGCAGAGAGTTAGCAGGCATGGTTGCCACTTGCCAACATTTTTTTCTACCAAAATCTCTTAAGAAAAGTTACCAAAAGTTACCAAATCTTCACTACCAAAATCTTCACTTCTTCAGTGAGAAAAAATATACTGAGTAACACTGCTATATTTTATAACAAATGTGTATATACTTAAAGCCCGGTTCTGTGCACTTAATAAATTCAATATTTTTATAATTTTTGGATTTTTGATTATTTATCAAGAACTCCCAGTTCTAGCACAGAAGTTTAAATCTATTTTCTTGATAAATTATCAAGATTGAAAATGCTATTGAAATTATAATAATTTTTTTTATTAAAAAATATTTTTCTATCAATTAATGCATGTGTCGTTATTCTCATTTTCGTTGTTGGTGTTTCCGACAGGGTAGGAGTATGATGTAATGTGGAACGATTTTCCATCATCCCTTGTCAAATTTGGTTTGGAGACAAACCGGTTTCGGCTTTGTGCCATTTTCAGTGTAATTTTTCGTTCGGAATGTGCCGATACTTGGACCTGCGACTCACGGAATGATAGCACCGGCACACAAAAAAACAGTGGCGGGTGCTTCTAACCGTTCGTTTGACTCGTACAAAATTTGTAGTAAATTGCGAAAATTGTTATTTTTTTGCAATTTTTTCGGTTTTTTATAATTTACTGTACGTCGAAATAACTATATGTCGGTAGGTGTCGAAATACATTTCGATAGATAGGTCTGGTAAAAAGCATGCGACTTTTTTTTGCCGGAATAATCAAACCGATTTAGACTGTGTTTATACACGGAAACTTTTGTCGACGCGATTTTTCACATTCCCTTTTGGTGTTGCTCGTTTCATTTACACACGGCGATTTGTGTGTATGCAATTGTTGTTGTCAGCTGTGAACAGCTTTTCAATTTACACAGACGAACGAGAGCACAAAGCGTGTTGCCCGAACACGAGCAACTCGGTGCCCCTCTCCTTTCCTCGTCACGCTCTCTCCTACGAACGTCGAGTTGCGGCAACAAAAATCGCCGTATGTAAATGAGCACTTATGGACCTTAACAAATATGGCCAGATGGCCAGTATTAAAATGTGAAAGGGTAGAATTCAAAATTTATCGCAAAAATTCGAAAGTTGTTTTGAAAGTGCAGCTCTTGGTGCTGCCACTGTAATTTAAATATTTTCAGTATTCGAATATGAGATGACTCTAATTTAATCGAAATAATTTTGTAAAAGTGTCAGTAGTGCTGCCACTGAAGCTCGAAGGGTTTTTATAATTACGCACATTCAAAACATAATTCATTTCTTTCTAGTAATGCAGATAGATGTTTAGTTGCAAAAGTTACCGAAATGAAATAAAAGTTACCAAGTTACCAAACCGTTTAAAAGTTACCAATTTTGGTAGAAAGTTACCAATTGTGGCAACCATGTTAGCAGGTGCTAAAAGAGCGTAAGCGTCGCGTGTACGTATACAAGCGAGAGCGCAGTGAAGAGAACACGACAGCATGCAAAATTACGCAGCAAAAATGTTTGGACTATTTACACAAAAGAGTACTCCTTTGTTGCTCCATTACGAACAACAAAACGTTTTTATACCTTCGTTAAGGTATCGCATAATTTTGTCGTTCGTAGCAAGTAATATACAACTTTTTTTATAACTAAGGATTTACTTATAAAATTTTATTCATTATTTGTTTTTCAATTTAATGTTTAAAAAATAACAGTTGTGTTTGCTTTCGATACTTTTTCTGCTTAGCAACTGATACTTTTTTTTCAAGCTCGTGGCAACGCTGGTTGTATAGTTCGTGTTAATCGTGGCGTCATTTAGTATTCGGTGTTCGGGCAAGTGTCAGCGTCTAAGCACAAATTACTGCTAACATATTTATAAAAGAAATTAAATAAGAAAAAAGAAGTTTTTAAATTAAACAATCAACAAAAGATAAGTATGAATAATATATATTCAAACCGTCACTTTAAACGCGTTGTGCAAAAGGAAATAAATAGCCATTCTGAAAATGACGCTTTGGCCAGTGAAACGCCTGAAAAGCGGCCATTTTCAAATGCAGCCTTTCTTGCAGATGAAAATAGTGAAATGCCTCAGTCTGAATTAAAAAGTGAAAGTTTTTCCAAAAAACTGGCGGCATGGGTTGTAAAGCACCAAATTACACAAAAAGCGTGCTGTGAACTTTTAAAAGTGTTGAATGAGGAGGGCCTAGATGTGCCTCAGTGTAAAAAAAACTCTTTTGGGCACCTCTGCTGCCAACAATGATTTTTTTACTTTCGAATGCCACCGGGGGAATACTTTCAGTTTGGAATTCGTAAAGCTTTGCAAATGCTCAATGCTAATTTGTTTTTAAGTGAAAATATATCAGTTGATATATTTGTGGATGGACTTCCTATCCATTTTTGATTGGTAGTTATATAGTGGGTAGTTTAAAACAAATTCAAAAATTTTAAGTTCTAAAACGCAGTAATAACATTCTTTATTTAAGATGAGTTCGTTCACCTCCTCAGCCACTAAAATGGAATGCCCGAAATTATACAGACCATCTGCGGGCGCGATCAAATCGTTTGATACTCAGCCAGTCGGTGAGTTCTTTAAAACACATTTAATATATAAGTAGTCAGGTGAAAAATAAAATTTTTCTATTGTTTTTTTAATGGTTATTATTTTTTCAGCTCAAAATGACATATCTGCAATTTTAAGGAGGTTGGGTGACAAAATTTACTCTATATCTTCTGATGTCAAAAAACTAAAAGAAATCGCGTGCCAACATACTGTGACATTAGATGCAGTTATAAAATCTATAAATCAGAGGTGGGCATTTTTTGATTTTCCACACACATGTAATTGGGCTTCAAAATGCTGCTTGCTGCGACTTCGACACATGTATACTATCCATGAACCAATTATAATAGATTAAGCCAACAAATCAGTCGCCATATTGTGAATGAAAACAGCTGACTTCCTGTGACGTATACCGACCCATTCAACTTTTGTTTACATTGTGATTACCGCGTGTTTGTTCCAATTGTGTAAATTAAATTAAAAGTTTTTGTTTACTTAATGTTTTTATTATTAAAATGAAGTGCGAAGTGTTTAATTGCTCCAATTCCCATAACGCCAAAGACAAAAAAATTGGGTTTTTTTACCTTTCCCAAGGATGAAATACTCCAACGAAAGTGGGTACATTTTTGCCAGCGTGATGTAAATGTAAAACACGCAAGAATATGCCGTGAACACTTTCTTCCAGAGGACTTGGAAAATTATACAAAATTTGAAATGGGTAAACATTGCTTTTGTTATTACAAAACATTTTTCTACAAAGTTAATATCCATAGGATTCGCGAAATATAGAAAGCTTAAGCCAGGCGCAGTACCGAGTGTATCCGTAGAAGGTGAACCAAGTGACGTTATTGCTCGTAGGGACCGAGTCGCGCTACGAACGAACAAAAAGCTTGTTGCAGAACTGCTAAGAGAAGTCTCCGAAAACCCCGACGTGACTGATACCAAAAATATGACCTGCACTGAAGAAGTAGCAACTTCTTTAGTACCGACGCCGGGTATAGCAGATGCACCCGCTACTGCAGGAAACAGTGAGTTTGCAACCTTGCGTTCTTGTGAGCAGCAAGTCCTTGTGGAAAAAGTTATATGTAAGTATATTAACTTTATATTTCTGTGATTTATTTTGATTTTAGAAACTTAGTGATACGTTGAGAAGGGAAAACTTTTGCTTGCGTGAAATGCAAATAAAGCGTGACAAAGAAATGTCCGAGCTGCGACAACGTCTACAAAAAGCCGAGTTTGAGCGAAATAATATCGAGGAGAAATTGCGGACAATATTTACAGCAGGTCAAATTCGAAAATTGAAGATCGGATTGAAAAGTCGTAACTGGTCAGAGGAGGATATTTCCTACTCGATCACGCTTTATTCTACCAGCGCAAAGGCTTATAGGTTTTTAAAGAAGAAGGGGTTTCCGCTTCCTGCTGTGCGCTTGCTGTTACGCTGGGCTCAAAAAATTGACATTAGCCCTGGGATAATCGAACCAGTCATTAGAATTTTGTCTGCTGCGACTGGAATGGACGAGAAGCAGAAAATATGCGTGCTAAGCTTCGATGAGATGAAGGTAAGGAAGTGCTACTGCTATGACAGATCATCAGACACGACACTCGCTCCAGTTGACTATGTGCAAGTAGCTATGTAACGAGGTACGTTAATCCGTTTTGTTTATATAATGAGCTGCAATTGAACACTGTTTACTTTTTTACTGAAGGCTTGGTTGCTAAATGGAAACAGCCGATATTTTATAATTTTGACTGTCGAATGACTCCCGAAATTTTATTCAATATCATATAAGCGGTAAAATCCCATGGATATTACGTTGCGGCAGTCGTTAGCGATTTGGGTGGAGCAAATAGGGGTTTGTTTTCGGATCTAGGCGTCGGCATCAATAATCCATGGCAAGTACCAGATAATAATTATTCATTTTGGCTTAGAAATGTGTAATGTAATCTGAAATCTATATATTGAAGGTTCATATACGATGATGCAAAAATATTTGTGTTTGCGGATGCACCGCATCTTATTAAATTGCTGAGGAACCACTACCTCGACCATGGATTTCTTATAAATGGTAAACAGGTTCGAAAGGACATAATAATGGAACTCTTGTCCTGCACTTCGTCTGAGTTGTCTATTACTCATAAGATTAATAGCAGCCACCTTAGCGTTGTTGGTTCCCAACGCCAAAATGTTAAAATGGCAACTAAGCTTTTTTCCCATACAGTTGCTCAAGGGATTACACGAGCTGCTAGTCTTGGGCAGTTGGCTAATCAAAACTGGGAGGAGTGCCACAAGGTATTCAAAACGGTAAGAAGTTCTTACATGTGTTGTTTAAAATGTCTGTATATCGACACCTGAGTGGAAGATCGGCCTATCTCGGCAGCCAGTTCAAAAATCCTCTTTCTCAGAAAACTTTTCAAGAACGCGTTATTTCAAAATTCTGTTGAAGAACGCTCTATTTCAGGTGTAGATATATAAATGCGTATTAATTTTCTACACTTCTACTTAAAGACAAACGATTGGTTCGACATAATGAACGTTAAGGTTCCATATCCGGACACACGACAGCGGACCCATGCGTATGGGTTGGCTCCCGACATTCAAGATCGCATTATTGAAGATATGACCACATTGATGGAGGGTATGCGGGTTATAGGTAAATGCAACTTATTGCCATTCCAAAAAGGTATCAGTTCTGAAAGTTATAAATGACAAATTTTTGGATTATAAGTACAAATAAACTGAATTAGGCGTAATCCAATCGAATAATGCTTTAAAATTGTTGCGCGAGGACTTAAAGCGTAATTTCGGCATTAGTTATGTATTAACGTATAGGTTGAACCAAGACGTTTGGAAAATTTTTTCGGCGTCATTCCGAGCAAAGGAGGACTTCATGACCATCCTGATCGCCAGGAGTTTAAATATCGTTTGAGGTCTTATATACTGGGCTATAACGAAGGAGTGCTTTCCGACAGCGCCAACACATCTACGGATGATACACCGTATCTTGAAAAATCTTATAAATCCCTCACAGGCAATTTAATAATACCAATTTTATATATGAAATACATTAGAAATTTTCATGATATCTATGTATATCGCAATATTTATTCACAGGTACGATATTTAATGGCATTGCCTTAAAGCCGGATGACAACGATGAGCACAGCGAGCCACAGTTTGATCCTGAACTAGAAAGTTTGGAGTACGACGGATTGGAGAACGTCGCCG
Organism: Rhagoletis zephyria; assembly: GCF_001687245.7. NCBI lineage: Eukaryota > Metazoa > Arthropoda > Insecta > Diptera > Tephritidae > Rhagoletis > Rhagoletis zephyria. The sequence goes on along the minus strand of NW_016157509.1, from coordinate 214,295 downwards.
GATATATTTGCAAACGCCTTCGTGCTGAGGTCCCAAACATTGCAGTAGAAGGTAACGATGAAAACTATTCGTGGGTAAACCACTTATCGGAAGGTGGGTTATCTAAGCCAAAGCAGGAATTAATGGTCCATTTGAGGGCATTACAAAATATGTTCAATGACATTAACGATGAGACGTTACTAGTGTGCGATAATTTTTTACAAAAGCACATAGAACGCTCACAGCACGTAAAATGTGATATGAAAATAAAAAAATTATTCTTTCGCGCCTTAATGTTTTTCCGTATCCGGAAGCTGAATAAGAGCATTATTGACAATGCATTCAAAAGAAAACGGAAATTTACAAAAATAATAACATAAATACACAGATAAGTACGTAATAATATAACACAAGATAACTAACGACGAAAACAGATTACAGCAGTGGAATACGAATTCTTTTGGCACGATTTAAATGGATTTTCGGGGTATTTGTGCAATTTTAAAATATGAGTAAATCTCAAACATTTTTACTAATATCAATATTTTTGTCTTTACAGGACTTTACTTCCTTCTCTTTAAATTTATATATATACTCTCAAATTTGGAGCAATTTCGTTTTTGTACAAATGAAATATCATTGCATTAAACTAACAGCAGAAAACTTATACATTTTTTATTGAAAGAAATCAGTACTCTTTTGAATGTAAGTATTTATTTAAGAAAAACTATTACAATATGAACTTAAGGCTGCGTAATTCGCAGACGTTTCGTATTTAAATCTTAAATCTACAGGTTTGTACAACATTAACACATTTAGTTTTAACAGTTCTTTTAAACTTGTGTCCCATGTTCATACAAGTAGTTTCACTGGGTACCATGATGTAGTTGATGCATATAAATCCCCAAAGAGTTTTTGGGGAGCGTTGCTGGAGTGACAGTCCTTGGCTAGATATAAATCTGGGTCGTTCCGGTTAGGTGGATCCAACTGTCGAGGGTACCATCATAGTAAATGTTTAAATACTTTTTTAAAACTGCACCGGAACAACTTTTATACATTTAATTACATAGAATAAACATTACATGGTGGTTATTTAACAAGTTTGACAAGATTAATGTTGTGTGATATAATATTATTCAACTTTTGTCTCAATGTTTATACAAAAAATTTCACTGGTGCACGAGTGTGGGTACCATCATAATAAATGCTCAAATACTTCTTAATTACAGCACCGGAACAACTTTCATACATTTAATTAGATAGAATAAACATTATATTGTGGTTATTTAACCATTTGTACGAGATTAACACAATTTTATTTAATATTTTTCAACTTTTGTTTAGCTCTTGGCAATCAGGACTTCACGGGTTTGCTTATCTGTGGACTGCAACTTTGAATTTCGTAATTCCTTAGTAATTCGCCACAGGAAAATGTTCCACACCATTAAATATTAGTTACTAAATGTATTTATTTACATATTGGTAATATTCTTTATGATTATCGCACTTAAACTCACAATTTTGCAACTTTTGTTTCTTTGTTTATATTTTCTATCTTGAAATGTACGGTATATGACAGCTCTTGTATGGCGGCCAAACACGGCATACGTCACACGTCAAAAAATACTTTTTTCTCGCTCAAATAATGGCGTAACGTTATCTCTTTCAACCATGTATACTATCATCGTCTTCGTGCGTCTTACGATAATTGACGATTGACTGATGCTTCGCTGGTACTTCGGCAAAGCAAACCAAATCAGTTGCTGTTGACAGCAGTGATCGGACTCCTACCACATTGTGGTAGATCTGCCACTTTTTTGAGCATCTACCACACAAGGTCTGAAATCTACCACATATTCGCGTTTTTGAGTAGCTTTATTTTTGCTCAACATAATTTTCTTAATTTTAAGAGCAAAAATTGTCCAACACTAAACACTAACAACAGGCAGAATGGGAGGATAAAATAAACGGTAAAATAGTAAATTTTCTCAATATTACATTTTTCGATAGGAAACGTGGCTTTATTGTGTTAAATTGCAAAATATATGATTTATAAAAAAGAATTAATAGCGAAAATGTTAAAAAAAACGGCGATTTTTGTGAACGCATTAGCAAATTGAAGTACATCTAAGGCTTCTGAGGCGTTGTTTACTTTTACTTGAGAATTGCCAAAATCGGCAAATCCCGAGTAGCGGTTTCTGGAACGTGCCACATTTGTTCGCTGAATCGTGATGTGATAAAAAAAAAGCTGGCAGCACTCCGCAAGGTTGCAGAAATCTTTCAAAATATGTGCGAAAAATATCTTGATATGGAAGGAACTGCACTTTATTGTACTAAAATTGATTTTGTTTGATTCTAATTAAAATGTTTGCAATTTAGGTGAAACCTTGCAGATTTTTTTTTAATTTTGGCACAAATTTTTATCCAAAACACATTTTGTTCCAGATTCTACCACACAAAATTTTTTTAAATCCGATCACTGGTTGACAGTATGAAGTGGAACTTCTTAATGGAGTTCGAAGATGTTTGCGTTAAATCAAGGCACATTAAACAGGTAGTAGCATGATATAAACATAACAAGGTAACCATCTGACGTTTGCCAGCAATATAATTTAAAAATTCAAAACTCAAACTCACACAAACATTCTCATTTTCAATCTCAAAGAACAACAATTGTGAACAATTTATTTATTTTTCTTTCAGTTTTACATATATGATTTTCAAATGCCTGCAATCGTCAGAAAAAAATCATGGCCGACGAACTCTTAGAATGAATTTACTTTATTAGAGCAAAAACAACATTTACGTGTATTTTGAGGTTGCTTCTGGTCTCTAAAGCTCAAAAAATTATTCACGATTTGTTTTAAGATCGAATTGTGCCATGTGGAATACAAACAAAAATTTTACCAATACAATTAAAAAAAAATAAATAAAAATTGCTGCAACTTTCTTTCTGGGTCAATTTGTTTACATCCAGAGGCATCGATCCATCCTTTGCAAGGCCCAGTATTCAGCGTTTGGGATCCTTAGTTAGGCGAACGTACCAAAAACTGATTTTCAATAGCGTCCTATGTATAAAAAAAGGTTTAACATGCAAATAGATTTTGACAATTTAAAATTTTTATTAAAAGAAATAGAAAGGATTTGACATTTTAGAGACCAAATAATTTGAAATTTGTGCGTTCGCATAAAATAAACAGAAAGTTAGGGATGGAAGAGTGAGCAAATTCACAAGAGGTTTTAAGATTTGGTAGTTTTTTAGCTTACGGTGGTAGATGTACTAGAAATGTAATTTCGAAAAGAAAAGTGGAATCTCTTCCACAAATGTGGTACAATCCCAGCACTGGCTGTTGAGCAAGACTTCGCTGCTACGCACACAAGCGCATGTGTGTGATAGTGTGAGTTTGCCCATCTCTGCTTTAAATGCAAAGCCGAGGGACCTAAAGCTTTTCCCAATAAATTGCTTGTCGCAGCTGCATGCGTTCGAAGACAACTGTGAAAATATGACTCATGTGGAAATTGTAAGTACCCCATGTATAGCAACTGTAAACAAAAATCAGCCTATATACTTAAATGCATATACCTATACTTACATATTTATTTGGCTTTAGATATCCTACATCAAACAAAAATTTGGAGGAACGAAGTTATATAAAATGCTGCAGCAAATTTTTCCAGATACAGTTATGGCTAATATTAATTGGGATAGATCAAAAGGCAGGGAAGCTATCAAAAACTTCAAACTGTTTAATTATTTCATTTACTGTAGGTTTCGTAAAGTGATTTAAATTTCTCACAAATTAGATTTAACCTTTTCTTATTTTATGAGTTTGTTTTTAATAATCTTTGTACTCGATTCTTATTTTTCCAGAAGCCCTGAAAGACGAGCACGGTTCGTATCAGGAGTTCAAAAAAAAAATGAAGACCGCTTTCCATAAGGCGAAGGCCGCCTTATACAGGAAAAGATACAATGACAAACCCAAAATATAATTTCACATCCCATAAGAAATTTGGCTGCAGATTTTAATACCGATGAAATACTTTTTACTTACGTTTTTATTGTTGCATAAAAATATTTCGATTTTGCAATGAGAAATGGACTTCATGAATTAACTTTTATTTATGTTTACGTTGTGGTTAAAAAAATACAAACATTATTAGTGTAATAACTTTCGTACTGTTTTACAGTTTTATTGAATATACTAACATATGAACAGATGTTTAACTATAATGTACACCTCTGAGCGTAATAATAATAGCAGTGTTTCTCTTTGAGAATATTTGACCATTCATTTATTTGCTATTTCAATTTATTTTTTTTTCATAGAAATTAAGTAATTAATAAATATAATAAAAATAATAAACCATGTAAATCAACGATTAAACCTTTGTGAAAAATTTGCGAAAATTCAACAAATTTCAAAAAATTGTCAGTTAATTTCTTGCACTTTTTTGAACTGAAATTGCATGGCTTACAAAGCTGCATACCGAAAACATTTTAAAAATTCTCATTAAGTTGGAAATTAACCGAAAATCAAATAAATTCTGAAATTTTAAATAACTTGCGAAACTTAACTTCTTTGTTTTTTATCTTGGTCGGATTGACATGAATTCACCCATACGTATACATATGTACATACATACATATATATATAATAATTAAAAGTTTTTACAATACAAAAATTTGCTTTTTTAAGTAATGTAAATAAAAACTCCATTTCTACTCCAACTGGATGACTCTTGGAGCACTCTGTTTAAAACTCCAAGGAGTGCTCTATTCAATACTCTTTGGAGTGCTTTGTTAACTACTCCAAGGAGTGCTCTATTCAATACTCTTTGGAGTGCTTTATTAACTACGCCAAGGAGTGCTCTATTCATTACTCTAAGGAGTGCTCTATTCATTACTCTATCGAGTGCTCTATTAAAAACTCTAAGGATTGCTCCATTCCATACTCTAAGGAGTGCTCTAATGAGAACTTTGAAGAGTACTCTATTAAAAATTTTAAGGAGTACTCTTACCCAATGACATGCAATGTTAAAAAGGAGTAAAATTTGCATGAGCTTCGGAGTAATGGGGAGTAATTATATCTTCAAATAGAATGCTCCTCTATTACTCTTTGGATGATTCCTTTTTTTACTTGGGAATTAGGCACACTAACACATTCTCAATTTTAGCTCACGCTTGTTTGGGGTAGTGCCCACCTCTGCTCAGGATAGGGGTTGCTTCGTCGTTCTATCAGCGTTCGTTAACACGAAGTTGCACAGGCTAAAAATATCAACGTCGTTTGCGCTTCACGTCGTTTTCTAGATCGTTCGTTCCACATTCTATGCAGATCGCCTTGTATAGTAACGAAAAGTGTTGAAACGTATGTATGTACAAAGATTAACATACTTATGTGTGCAGATAGCCAAATTTTGGCCTGACGTCACCGTAGAGTTGACAACTGAGAGCGGCGAGAATAAGGGCGATTAGTGATGTGCTGAATTGTCGGTACCCAATACTCGGAACCCATTACTTAAAAAAGATTTCGGTACCCAATTCTTCCTTTTCGGTATCTAGCGAAACGTTGGTGTCCTTGACGCGGGGCTAGATCTTAAGTGGTGACATGGTTGCCCTAAGGGGTTTCCATGTCGGCATGAACTAACAGGGATGCTTCGCATGGGAACCTGTGTAGGACATGTGCTTACGCAGTTTCCGATGTGAAGATTACCGTACCAACGAGCCCAGGGGGGTTTCGCATTGCGAGGCTACGGGTGTCACAATCCCGGGTACCCCAGTTAAAGGCAACCAATCCGAGTTGGGCAAGAAGCTCAATTGGGAGAAGAGTCTACGACTTTCGAAAGTCATACCTAAGACTATAACTAGGTACCGCGGGGGACAGGTGCCCCTGTGGAGTGTTCGTCGGCCGGGTTTACACAGCCGGTAAGATGAACAAGGCCAAAAGATAGGCCAGATGCACATGTGAAGTCGTATAGCTTGTAAGGTTTGCAAGAAAGAATGTGGCTCGTCGAGCGATTCGAGTAGGTTCAAAAACCAGAAAAGAAGTTCTCCAGTTATTGAGTACGCCCAGGCTGGAGCTCTCCTAGTAAGGTTAGTAAGACCTGCAAGATGAGCGAGACGAGCAGAATGAATGAGGTGAATCGAGCGAATCGAACAAGGTTGAAAGTCGATTTCCACTCCGAGTTGATAGGGACCTTGGGGTGGAATGAGATCGGTAGGCCTTGTGAGAGGAGCGAGAGGAGCTGAATGTTGAACTGTAGGAAACTGGTGAAAATACACGGTGAAAAATTGGGTAACCCGTTGTAATTGATGTCTGTTGAGGAAAAAAAGCAGACCTTGCTAGTTGTACGACTGAACATGTGTATTCTGGTTTGTTTAGTAGGTTACGTGACTCAAGTCGGTTGGGCGAGCCTGGCCGGCGAGCACTACCACAGCCTGTCCTTTGGGTACGGCCCTTCGGGGAGTATCGCGGGGGCTGTGGTTTGATACCCAAATGCGGGAGAACTCGCAAGGGTTCGATGTGGAGTTGCATAGCAACCGGGTGCCATGACCCAAAGACTGGCAGCGGCTTTAGGTAGGCTTCGGCTTCACCAAAGCGGTAAGTGTGTCTTCCCCACACTGCCTTGGAACTGGAATGCTTGCATTCCAGGGCAATGATTAGTGCAAAAATTTAATCCGTTGTGTCGAATGCGGGCACCGTGATTAAAGCTCATGGCAGGTAATCACGTAATGCTTACATTCATCTTCCTTTTCGGTATCCGATACCGATTCTTTACATTATATCTTGGAGATCTAACCAGTTAGCGATAACTTTCGGATCGATATCGCACTTGTTGGCGTACAAATATTTCATATCATGCGTCAACAAAACCGATACCGATTCAAAAATTGACGCTAACTGGTTATAGAATCTGCCCCTAGGCCTATAAAAATGATATCGTCCGATTCAGCTGGAACAAAAATGCTTCAAACAAGTAAGAGTTTCTCTGCGTTATGGCCTCGAACTGACATATATGGGCAAATCTAAAAAGTAGGTACACTTAAAAAAAATAATTTAATTTTTAAATTTGTGAGCACACCTATGTGTTATATATCATTTTATTCGTAATCTCTTAATAAATCGATTAATATAAGTGTAATTCATTTCTAACTAGTGCTTCAAAAGTTAGAAGAGGAATAAGCATGAAATAGAAAATAAAAGAATAAGCTGGGTTGAAATTACGCTGTTCAAGTTGTAAACTTTGAGCAAAGGTTTTGAAAGTTGAACTCACTTAATTGGGATGTTCTAAATTCAATGGCATGCCCTGTTTTACCAGATTGGCTCCGGTTTTCGAGACAACGGTACTTGAAAATTTGATTAAATTTTAACTCTTTTATAAATAACTCCCTCAGTTTTGAAGTTATTTTACTAAAATTTTGCAAATAACAGTTTTTTAATATTACCTTAATTATTCCTTAAAATTATCGAAATAGGTTAACATTAACATATAGCTCCAATACAACTGATTACTCAGATATGTGTTTTTGCGCTATAACTCTAACTTCATATCTGAATAATAAATTGTATGCGTGCTATATATTAAATTGTACCTATACTAAATTTTAACCTGTTTAATTGAAGGAGTTATAACGCAAAACAACGTCTCTGATCAATCAGTTGTATGGGAGCTATATGTTTTAGTGAAGCGATTTCGATGATTTTATGGAATAGTTAAGGTAATATTAAAAAACGGTTATATGCAAAATTTTAGTAAAATACCGCCAATAAAAATATCTAAAAAAATATCTTCAAAACCCAGGGACGTTTTTTATAATATAGTTAATATTTAAGCAAAGTTTCAAGTACCGCTATCTCGAAAAGTGGAGCCGATAGGGTAAACTGAGGACGCCATTGAATTTAGAAGGCTCCAATTAAGTAAGAGCAACTGTCAGAACATTTGTCGAAAAAAAGTTGCTTTGATACCACTCTCGAAATATTCTGACTAAAAGAAGTAAATCAGGGTTTTTACACACTTCTAGAGACAAATTTTTTGAAGCATTTTACAGGTATACGTAATTTTATAAGGACTAGCAGTTATAGAAAGATTTAGATCGTTTCGACGTATTTTCCAAATGTGCCTTCAATTAAAGTGTTTTTGGAATAAAAATTACGCTCAAGATCGCAGAATATTTTATCTCTAAAAGTTAGTTTATTCTGAAAGCACACCTCTTGCTAAGGTATCAAATTATTCGTAATTGTTTGTAGAATACAATACATACTTAAAAAGTTCTTAAAATTAAATGCTTCAAAACCTATACGCGATAAACCGAGAATTTTGAAAATTGTGAAATGTAAAGTTACAGACTTTGAGTTACTTGCCACTTCGTTATTTTTTAATGCACACTTTTCTTACCTACTACATATGAAGAGTACACCTAAACGCCCATTTAATTTCAAATCGGAATATGGTGTGCTTCAAAAATTATGACATAATTAATTGTGCCCCTCTTAAAAATTACATAAAAAATTCACTTGTTTTCATTATTTTTCTTAATTTAAACACATATAATTCAAAAGTTATGTAGCAAATTGATCCAATTTTTTTTAGGCTTTAAGTATACGTCAATGAATTACTATATCCAAAAGCAACCAGCTTGATTTAGTTTACAACAGTGAAAATAAAGCTAAATAACACAAAGGTTACCTGTTTTTTAGATTTGCCCATATATGCATATACGCAAGTGCGTAAATGCATACGATTTTGTTTGTTTTCTTTTGTCTTTTGGTATTGTGCCGTAGACGCAATACAACGCAAGCAAAATAGAAGAAATATACACACATATGTATGTCCACTCAAATGTGTATGTATATAAGTCAGTGGTGCCAGAGAACTTAGATAGATGGAGAAGGTGCAAACTGAAAGTGGAAACTATTCGCGGACGAAAAATTAACAGCGTTAGAAAAGTTCAAATCGGAATGTAGAAATTCTGTTGAATTTAATGTTGATAACATAATACAATGTTGAGCAACATGAAATGCGATGTTCTTTGCGAGCAAATAAACGAAAATATGGTAAATCAAATATGGCAAAAGGTCAAAATTTAGAGTTCTGTATATAGTTTGACTTGTATAGTTTGGATTAAAGCATGAACAATATTTTTATAAAAAGACTAGCCGACCCAGCGAACTTCGTCCCGCCCATAATTAGATTTTTAATTTAATCTTTTTGTCCAACATTTTCTCCAACAGTCCACGATTTCCATTGGCAAATTCATCGGCTAAGATTATGGTTTAGTGGTCGTTTGCCGCCTTAAATAAACTAACGAAAGTGTTATGTCCATGAAGAAGGTCCCCGGCGGCAACAATGATCCGGATCTATAGTAAATTTGCCCTAGAAACTTTATCTTATAGTTGGTGGCAATTTCAAAATAGATTTCTTATCCTTGTTTAACAGAAATACAATATACATACATAGACTGAGATGAAATACCTTGAAAGCCAGTTTTACGAAAGCAATTTAAGTGAAAAGTTATTTTTTTTTGTCAGGTTCTATATTAAATTCAATTAAAAAAATAAATCTTCATTAAATTGCTTTTATTAAACTGGCTTTTAAGGTATTTCGACAGGTAGTGGTTTGAGATTTACCACTGCACAAATCAACCCTGGTATGTCCGAATGAAGCTTTAACGCATAATAATATTGTCAAATCACATCCATTAGGCCAATCGTAATACACGTAGGGATGCAAATTTTGGGGAGTAACATCGATGTTTCGATGCATCGGAAAAATGAACATCCATGCTAAAATACATCGCCAGAAAAACATCGATATATCGATGGTTTCCGATTTTTCTAATTTTTTTTACGAAAATTTAATACTTTTCAATTCCAACTCTCTTCAATTCAATTGTAGCCTTTATTTATTTACCATTCCTTCCCAATTCGTCGCGCTATCACGGAGAACGGACGTGTTTTTGCTGAGCTCCGGTGCTTGTTAAGTTTTTCACTGCTGGAATTGTTTTGTTGTTGACCAAATTTAATAATGTCAAATTTCGAGCAAGTGACTCTTCATAAATAATTATTAAACTAGCTATTACTTAATAATTTCTCACTCGAAAACGCTAATAATCGCCATACGTGTGCATAAAATGCCGTGTTTGTGCGGGCAAAAGGTCGATCGTACACATGACAAAGTGCAGTGTGCCAAGTGCAGCGACTTCTTCCATATGAATTGTGTTGGTGTTCTCCCAGCTGACCTGGAATATCTGCTTAGTTCAGGCAATAAGTATGTTTGCAATAGCTGTGCAGTGTTTCGTCGGAAATCCCTCCACACCCCTCCCCCTATTGCTATTCGTGATGAGAGAGTAATACCTAGTACTGCTATAAGCGCGATATCAACAGATTCGTCAATCTCCTCGCAATCGAATACAATGGCTAATACTTCTCCGCAACAACACTTGTCTATACTAGTGCCAAATCAACAAGTAGGAGAAGCTGCGATCGTAAACAATCCGATTCTTCTTTCTCCTCCTATTTGTTTTCCCGATGAGAGTTCTCATCTGCTGGCACTGCTATGCAACAACACTTGCCTAAACTAGGGCCAAACCAACAAGAAAGCCAAGTTGGTGTTGTCGACAATTCGACTTTTCTATCAATTCTCCATGAAATCGCGGCTCTTAAATCTGAGTTAGCTCGTGCAACTTCGTTAATAAGTGCTCTTCAATCTGATAAGCAGTTGTTGGTCGTAAAATCGAAGAGCTGCAGTTCGAAATCAATGCTATACATAATCTTCATACTAAAAAAATTACCTCTGCATTGGCCTTGCTCACAGCACAGGTTCGAGAACTTCGTGGCGGCGCGGTACATAAATGTGTGTGTCACAACCTCGAAGCTGTTGGTGGAAATACCTCTACGCGCGCATTGCCGTCCGGAGTCTCGGCTCGGCCATCTGAGCGTGATGCTATTGATGCTGTTGACTCTATTGTTGAAGAGAGTAATCCTTGCGCTCACTCTACCTCCACTTGTCCATCTGAGCAGGGTATCTCCGCTACTTGTTCACACACAGTCAAAACTGCTGCTATTGATGCCAATATACCAACGCCGCCTGAGCGAAGAAACTTTGCTGCTAGTTCGCTCATTGCTACCGTAGCTACTGTTCCTTTGCCGGTTTCTAACAAAAGATCATATGCAGCCGCTGCCTCTACTTCCGCTGCTTCTGCAATTCCTAACAAACCCAGCATTAAACTCAATGAACAAAAACGCCCGTCAGGTGATTCAACCGCAGCCAATCGCAGGAAACTGAAACAGCCATTAGTTATTGCGTCTAGCAATAATAAAGAGCTTAGTGTTGTATCAAACATGAAATGGCTACATCTCTCTTCATTTTTGAATAATGTGACTCAGGAAGATATACTGGACTATGTTTCGAAACATGCAAGCCTAGNGCCAGCCAATGTTAAAGTACGTCCCTTTAGGTTTTTTCACAAAGGCGATGTAACTCAACTCGACCCATGAGTCCTTCCACCTGCGTTGAAGCCCAATCTAAGCACCTACGCATTTACTTCCAGAATGTATCTGGTTTAAGAACTAAATCGAAAATACTCTTCAACTTAAGCTCACACATGGACTATGACATATTTGTGCTCATCGAGAGCTGGCTTAGTGTGGATTTCTGTGACAGCGAATTCTTTGACGCGAACCTTTACAATGTGTTTCGAAAAGATCGTGATCCCCTCAGAACTGGACTATCCAGAGGGGGTGGAGTTTTAATTGCCGTCCTGAAGAAATATCGCACGCTGCGTCTGCCGCTGGAGAATGATGATCTACTTCTTTACCAACTGTGCGTGTCCGTGTTCGGTGCCTCTCAACTTGTCATTTGTGCGTCATACATTCCTCCCTCTAGTGCTGATGCTCTATATAAGGCGCATACTGATAATGTTCTAGCTTTAGCATCTAAGGACACAACTAGTAACTTTTGCATTTTAGGCGACTTCAACTTGAGCAATATTGAGTGGGCAAATACGGCCACCTGTGCTACTTTGTATCCCAAAAACATCAATACTTTTTCCGAATCGTACGTTATTGACAATCTTTCAAGTATTAATCTTAGACAGATAAATAGTTTTAAAAATAAGCTTTGTAGAATTCTAGATCTTATTTTCATTAATGATAACATGAATTTTTCTTGACTTGAATGTCTTGACCCCTTGTCGTGTCCTGGTCTTCACCATATTTCACTTATTTTAAACTTGCAATTCTATAAATTTAAAAATATTGCGATGGATAACCAATCCCTTAGTTTTTGTTTTAATAATAATTGTGATTTTAATGCCATCAATTCTCAGGTTTCTTTGGTGAACTGGGACTCGGTTTTATCCGGGGTCAATGTAGATCTATGTTTTGATACTTTTAAGTTCAGATTAAATGAAATTTGTTCAAGTATATTGCCACCAAGAAATAAGAGTTTTTATAGAATTCCTTGGTATACTAAAGACTTAAAGAAGCTTAAAAATTTAAGGAATAAGTTCTATAAAAAATTTAAAGTATCAAACTCTTTATCACATAAGGAAAAATATTTGGATTATTCAAGAGAGTTTAAGTCCCTGAGTAATATTCTTCATAGAAATTATGTTCAAAAATTTGAGCTTGATATTAAATCGAATCCCAAGGCCTTTTGGTGGTACGTCAAATCAAAAAAAAATTGCTCAAGCATTCCGTCGGAAGTTTTCTATAACGGATTACATGCGAATTCCTCTGTAGAGGCTGCAAATCTGTTTGCAGACTTCTTTAGCTCAAACTGACGAGCCTGAAGTAGATTCTACTGAAGACAGCTGTTTGAATGTGAATGCCCCAATTGATTTTGGAGCGCTCTCCATTACTCTTGAAGACGTGGTTGATGGCATCCAAAATTTGAAATCCTCAAAGCAGGCAGATATTGATGGTCTGTCCCCATGTCTTCTCCAAAACTGCCCGGCTATTGCATACCCTCTTCTACTGTTGCTCAATAAATCCCTTAAATATGGCGAATTTATTGATGCCTAGAAGGTTACCTTCATCACGCCCATTCACAAAAGTGGTAATAAAAGCAATATCGCCAACTACAGACCCATATCAAAGTTGTCTACTGTCTCTAAGTTATTTGAGATCATTGTAAAGCAAAAAATGTACTTTGCAACCAAACGGCTGATTTCAGTTAATCAACATGGATTTATGTCTGGTCGATCAACTGTTACAAATCTAGCCGTTTTCTCCGAATTTTGCCTATCTGCTTTTAACAATCGCTTGCAAGTCGACACTGTCTATACCGACTTCACCAAAGCTTTTGACAAAGTTAGTAATTCGCTCCTAATATCCAAATTGTCTAGTTTGGGTTTCCACTCTACCTTTTTGAAGTGGGTAAAGTCTTACCTTTCGTCACGAAAGTGTGTTGTCGTAATGGACAACATCTCGTCGCAATCTTTTACTGCGACCTCTGGAGTACCGCAGGGTAGCGTCTTAGGTCCCCTTCTCTTTGTGATTTTTATTAATGACATATCTAGCTGCTTTAACCATTCTGAATATCTTTTATATGCCGATGACTTAAAAATTTTCACTACGGTTACAAATCAGCTCGATTCTGTCAGACTTCAGTCCGATCTAAATAATGTTGCTGTCTGGTGTCGTACAAATCAACTGCAGTTAAACATAAATAAGTGTTTTCATGTAGCATTTTCTAAGTCTCGTTCCCCGATCCCCACTTCTTATTATATCTTTGGCTCATGTCTAAGCACTCGTAATGAAATGTCTGATCTTGGAGTGGTTTTCGACTCCAAATTTCTTTTCAATAGTCATTTAAACTATACTATAGCAAAGTCCTATTCTATACTAGCTTTTATTCGCCGTTTTAGCTCTGAGTTTACTGACCCGTACACTCTGAAACTACTCTTTACTTCTCTCGTCCGCCCTAAAGTAGAATATGCTGTCTTTATCTGGAGGCCATACCACAATTCCCATATTGAAAGGATTGAGCGAATACAAAGAAAATTCATACGTTTCGCACTCCGTTCACTTCAGTTTGTTGATCCGATTCCTTCATACACTACCAGATGTCAGTTAATCGATCTTAAATCACTCAAGCCCCGAAGATCCATTCTTTCGCTTACTTTTGTATATGATATTATTCGTGGGGCGATTGATTCTCCATTCCTACTTCAATGCATCTACTTTAATATCCCCACAAGAGACCTGCGAAATCATGAAATTTTTTTTCTAAATCGTGTCAGAACACTTTACGCCTCTAACGCACCTATTTATAGAGCATTAAAACAATTCAATTTTCTCTCGTATTCATCAGATATCGATTTCTCTTTGTCAAAACCTAGATTTAAATCAATATTAAATGAAATTGTTAAATAAACTTAAACTGAATTAGTCTCTGTATAGTCTGTAAGAAAATGTACATTTTCTAGATTATTCTTAAATAAATAAATAAATAAATAAATAGAATATAAATGCATGCCGTCGTAAGTTCGCTTGGCCTAAAGTGGCATCGATATATCGTCGATTTATCGATTTTAGGAAATTGTAAACATCGACGGCAAACATCGAATTCGAACCGATATTATCGATGTTTCAAAAATAACGATGCATCGTTTGTATCCCTAAATACACGAGAGTTCGATATACTCAATGGTGCAACAGGTCGATTTATTCTCACATTCACGGCACCTTTTCTCACTTGTCGATTTTTAGTAATAACTCGAGCTCAGTATCACCTCACATCTCTTTTTTGCAATTGGACTTCCTTTACCGTTTTCAATACATGTTTTGAATATTCCTCAAATCGGATCATAAAAAAAAGATTTTTAGTAATAACTCAACTCCAGCGCCAACTGGCGGGTTAAATTGTGAAACTAAACTATCCAGAGACTCACTCAAACACACACACACAACTTTTTTGAAATCCCTCCAGGCATTTAGGATTTCACTCCCAAACATACCTACAGAAGAATTATATACACATTCAAAGATAAGGAAAAGTCACTTTGCCATGCCCTCTTTTCAAAGAGCTTACTTTTCTCCATGAGTATGGGATTGATTTCATATATCTCCATACGAAGTTCCAGTACTGTACCATGAACACTTCCAGAGATATGCAGTATGAAATCCGGCTTGTATTTTAGGTGCCACGCCGCCTTTTCCAATAGCTCCATATTTTCTCAACGACTATGCGATTAATTTCATATATCTCCACACCAAGTTCCAGTACTCTACCAAGAACAATTCTAGAGACATGCAATACAAAAAATTCGACTTGTATGGGTGGTGCCACGCTGATATAAAGTTCCAGTACTCTACCATAAATCCAGAGATACTTATTATGAAAAATTCGGTTTATATGGGAGGGGCCACGCTCCATTTTCAAATAGTCCGAAATTTTATTCATGAGTATGCGATAGATTTCTACTCTACCATGAACATTTCCTGAGATATACATTATTAAAAATTCGGTTTGTATATGAGGTGCCACGCCCCTTTTCCAATAATTCCAGTTTTTCTCCATGAGTATGTGATTGATTTCATATATTTCCGTACCAAGTTCAAAAATTTCTCCAATTTTTCTCAAGAGTATGCGATTGATTTCATATACATAGTATCCCCATACCAAGTTCCAGTACTCTAGCATGAACACTTCTATTTTCGGTGAAAATTCGGTTTATATGGGAGGTGCCACGCTCCCTTTTCAAATAGTCCGAACTTTTCCTCATGAGTATGCGATTATTTTCATATATCTCCGCACCCAGTTCCAGTGCAGTACCATGAACACTTCCATAGAAATTCAGTTTTAAAAATTCGCATTGTATGGGAGGGCCCACGTGCTTTTACAATAGCTAAAATTTTTCTCAAGAGTATGCGATTGATTTCATATACATAGTACCTCCATACCAAGTTCCAGTACTCTACCATGAACATTTCCAGAGATATACAGTGTGAGGTGCCACGCTCCTTTTCCAATAGCTCCGATTTCTCTCCATGAATATGTGACTGATTTCATATATTTTCGTACCAAGTTCAAAAATTTTACCATGAACGCTTCCACTACTTACTTTAGTTAGGATTAGACAAGGATTAGAGACATTAGCCTCTTAAAAGTAATAAGGGATTTAATTTTTTTTTAATTTTGAGTTGCGTCATTATTGCAGAGGACCATCGGCATGTGAATTCATATATTTCGATAATGAAATAAATTCGAGCATAAATACGATTTTTATTTAGATGAACATATTATTTTTCCTGTTATCAATACATATTTTAAATCTGAAGATAATCGGAACATAAACACGATTTTTAGTAATAACTCGACTCCAACGCCACCTGGAGGCTCTTTTTTTGCAATGGTATTGCTTTCCCTATAATGAAATAAATTCGAGCACAAATACGATTTTTATTTAGATGAACATATTATTTTTCCTGTTATCAATGCATATTTTAAATCTGAAGATAATCGGAACATAAACACCATTTTTAGTAATAACTCGACTCCAACGCCACCTGGAGGCTCTTTTTTTGCAATGGTATTGTACATATCTCGAATATGAGGCGAATCGGACCATAAACACGATTTTAAGGATTAACTCGACTCCAACGCCACCTGGCGGTATGCAATGGTATTGTTTTTCCTATTGTCAATACATATCTCAATTAGGGGCGAATCGGACCATAAATACGGGTTTTACTAATAACTTGACTTTAGCGCCACCTAGCGGTTGTTTTAATAGTTATTCTGCTATTCGGAAGGTAGACAGTTTCAAGAAACAAATATCATAAAAATCGGTCCAGCCGTTCTTGAGTTATAAATGGTGTAACTAACACGACTTTGTTTTATATATATAGATAACAAAAAAAAATTTAATTGAAAAACATTGCAAATATTAAGCAAAAACACGATGCACTCACTTTTGATTGCCAGTCTATGTACATTAGGGTGGTCCAAAAATGCATGTGAAAAAGTAAAGTCGGAATTTTTATGCTCTCACTCCCTAGGATTGTTCTATACCAACAAAAATGTACCCGTAAAGTTTTCCATGNGAAATTTTACATTTTCAGACCGAAAAATGTGCAAACGAGCAAAGTTGCCACGTTACATTTGTGAACTNACAAAAATGTACCCGTAAAGTTTTCCATGTATTTTATTTGGGGAAAACATAACTTTTCGTAGAAATGGTATAAAATAGTTAAAAATCAATATTTTTCGGTCGGAAAACTCTGTTTATCTGCAGGAGATTCCCAATAACAATACACAATTGTTTATTTAACCATTTTTTTATTGCAACTATAACTTATAGGTGCGCCAAAAACCCACAAAAACCCCGAAAAATGCATTGGGGCGACCAATAAAANTTTTATTAAAAAAAAATATATTCAGCCTTATACTGAGTTTCGCCTGAAAAAAATTTCACCCGAAAATTTGTCATCCGCCCATAGTAAAACCATGGAAACCGAAAGGAAAAGTGAACTGGTTCGGGGAAAATGAAACTCATGATAAGGCTGAATGTATTTTCCTGCAGAAAACGTTTACTCTATTTAATGTTAATTAAAATTACACCTTAAAATACTAGTTAATGACTGAANGGGGGTGAGAGCAGTACAATTCCGACTCTACTGTTTTTGGAGCACCCTAATGTACATACATAAATATGTGTGTTTAAAATTACCTACTAATGAAATAATTTTGGTGGTATGAATATATACATACTTGCGCTTTCTAAAAATGGGAATAAAAATTGGATTCGCATAAAATTTTAATTCAAATAACTAATATTTTAGTGAAAACATTTACAATAAAGTTTTCAGTAAGTTTTGGCAAATTTGAGCGATTATGTGAAATTATACATACGTTTGTAATAACATATGCATTTACATATNCTCGCTTGGCTGGCCGAGATTTCTTAAATTTTAGATTTTAGAATTTTTGTGTCGGACTGAAAAAGTTGCGCTTGTAGGTGATGAATTTGCGGGGAGATGTGGTGCGGTTGTTATGAATGAATTTATTTGGCCTTGAGAAATACGCGAATGCGTTTATGAATGAAATAGTTCTTGTTGTACTTGAATATTTGCGTGATTATGTATGTATGCTGAGTTGTACATATGTATGCATGTGCGCAGTATTTGGCAGAAATATGCACATACTTATGTATGTATGTACATACTCATCTACCCTGCAGGGAAACCGCGGACTGGTGCATAAAATTTCTAGTTCCGTACAAGATCTTTATCGCCAAAAACGAACCAGTAA
This sequence comes from Rhagoletis zephyria, assembly GCF_001687245.7. Taxonomy (NCBI): domain Eukaryota; kingdom Metazoa; phylum Arthropoda; class Insecta; order Diptera; family Tephritidae; genus Rhagoletis; species Rhagoletis zephyria. The sequence continues at coordinate 196,061 of NW_016157509.1, read as the reverse complement.
GTAGATCCCCACCAGTTCAAAATCAGCGAAATGTTGGACTCTTAAAAAACTATTTTGTTTCTCTTTTTTCATTAGAAATCTATATCTAAAGTGACGAATTTAGAACTGGTTCGGAATTATAGAAAAAGGGACGCAGAACGAACTAGATCCTATCTGTCGAATTTAGAACTACTTCGAAACTATCGAAAAAGGGATGCAGCTTGTTTACTTTACATAGATATTTGTTTGGCGGCTTTTTCGTTCAAATGCACTTTCATTCTGCACTTCGCAGATGCTATTTCATAGTTTGGTAATACAAAACAAAACTTTGTGTTAACATATTAACATCTTGGGGCCGTCTGAAATCTGACCAATAACAGCGAGCACCTCTGCAAAGTCAGCTACAGCCAAAGGTATGTAAACGTACATGTCTTACAATCATTCAAACAAATGTAATTTCAAATTGAAAAAAAAAACGTTTCTTTGAAAATAATGTAAAATCGCACACGGAAAGATCGAAAATATTGAAAAATCGTGATCCTTTTTTCTTTCGTCTGCCGTTTTAAAAACTGGTTCGGAACTATAGAATTTAGAACTAGTTCGGAACTGTCGAAAAAGGGATGCAGCGGGGGCAATTGACACTTCCTAGGACATCGCCATGTTAAATTCGCCAGTTGTTTGTATGCAAAAAAGATTTATCGTGAACCAGTGCTGGGTCTAAACGTACTACAGGCGCACCAGTTCAGAACTGGAGATTTTCCCCACAGGGTATATATGCATGTATGCATGTATGTATTTATGTTATCAATTAATGGAGTATGTATTTACATACATATGCGTGGGAAATTCATTTTCATTTGGCTGCAAAACTATTGGGGCATATTCGTAGACGAAATAAAGACGACTCTGAAGTTAAAGTTTGTGAACCTCAAATAAGAAGGAAGTTATTATATGTATGTTATAGTATGTGCATGTGTAAGAACGTTATCAACAAATGATTTTCGAGGTTGTTTAGGTATGTATGTACGTATAAGTACATAGAGGGGAACGTTATCAATGCATATGTGATTTTGGAGTATGTGCATTTTTACATATGTAGCGCATTTGTAAGTACATACATACATCCGTATGCGCATGCGTGAGAAATAAAGTCGACTCTAAACTTACATAGTTGCAGCTTTTTACAGATATTCTATTGAAAATTAAGTCAAAAATCTGTAACTAACTTTAGTGTCGACTTTATTTTGACTATGAATATGCCCCATTAATTACATATAATACGAGTATTGCAGTGAAAAATGACCATGCAACACATTTGCTCAAAATAAATGTTCATAAAACTCAAAAATAACTTTTCAAGAAAACACCTTGATGTTAACAAGTGCATTGCATTTGTACGTTTTTTTGTCAATGTGTCCATGTTTAAAGTGAAATTGTGAAAAAACTAAAGCAGCTAGAAAATTGTGGTTTGTTGCATTATATGTAAATAGCATAGCAGCTACCATAAGAAAAAAAAATGATTTTTTCGACCAAAACCCCCTTTGAAATGCCGACGACCAATCACCAAAGAGTTTGCAAATTGCATGCGTACATTTTTTTCATAATGTTTGCAGTGAGAGCATACACTGGCACATACATATGTATGTATGTTTCTCCGTACAAGAATTTTCATATAACTTAACACAATATAAACAATTTTCATATTTTTTTTAATTAATCAAAACTATTAATATGAATTTTTTACCAATTTTAAAATTCTTTTCAACTAACATGTATTTTTACTACCTACTATATATACTATACTACTATATACATATATTATATATATTTATATATACATATACTATATACTCGTACAAGAAGCGAACTTGAACACATGCTTTTTGAGTTTTTGGATTTTTTTATGTCGTTAAAGCAACATTAACTACTCAATAAATTATATTAAACAAATGGTCATGCATATATGAAGATCCGAAATGCCAACTGATATAAAAGTACAATTCATATAATTTAACTTTTAATTTATTTTATTTTATAAAAAACATATATGTACATGAATATGTTTCTGAATTCACCAGCAACCTAGCAACACAGCCAGGCATTTGCAACATAACATAACATTATCATAACGAATATTTACGTTTTTTGCTGTTAACTCTTGTTCAAATGTTAATCGCAATGTGGTGATATTCCATGAATTTATTTTTCAGCCAAACAATTTCACGTTCCAAAAATTTGCACCTTCTCTATCTATCTAAGTTCTCTGACAGGTTGATGTACAAACGCAAACTGACTAGTGATGGCACGATTAATCGAATAACCGATTATAATCGGTTATTTTCATTCTGTTAACGATTTAATTGTATCGAAATTTTCCTTTCGATTAATCGGGCGATTAACCGATTAATTTTGAAAATAATCGAAAATAAATCAACTGACTACTTTACTAACACAGTAATGTATAAATCAAAATTCCGTAACAAAATTGGCATTCTTACGCAATAATATTAGCAACAATAAAAGTGTCCACTCTAATCGGTACATATATATGTATAATTTTACTAGTAGGAGATTTTTCACATTCTCGTATTCTGCAAATTTTTTAAACGGTATTTTTGCAAAAAACCGCAAAACAAATTCTGGTGGTGCACTTATAATTCTGACACGGGGTGTATAACGGATGGTATACTACTTTACGTCATTTTATTCAAGGAATGAAACCGAAACCCAAACCGAAACCGTAACCGTTTAAAACCGTTTCGTTTTTCAAAACCGAAACCGAAACCGTAACCGTTATCTTGACCTGAAAAGGAACGATACCGAAACCATTTCAATCACAGGTTTCAATCGGTTTCCAGAAATTTACAAAAATAATAAATAAAAATTTCTTTGAAATAAATGATTTATTTAACCAAAATCAGCAACATTTTGCTAAAATTCTTGTTAAGTAGTAAATAAGTATGGCAAGGTAACTTTTCGCAAAAATCTGCTGATGACTTTGTTGTTGTGAATCGATAATCGATTAATTATATTTAAGTAGTTTCTTTCCCGTACGCAATGCGAGATCCCGCGTGTGCCCAAAATAGCCCAGAAATCATGCCTGTACTCAACAAAATGGGTAATAGAGAGCGAAAATTCGAGCGTATTCGATCGTAAGTGTATTATTCTTCCTGCCCGAAACAACCCGAAATTTTCTCCGAGTAAAAATGGATCAAGTGCCAAAGTGCATATCAGCTGTATTGTGTTTATATGTTGCCTGCATTTACTTGGTGCTTTTAAGGAAAAGTGAATGGCCTGTTGATGTATTTTCAATCTATGTACTTAAAATCAAATTTGTGAAACCAAAATTCAATTTCCAATTCAGCGAAAACTGGTTTTCGTTTAACAGATTTTATATGGACGAAAACACAAGTTTTAGGTCGAAAACCAGTTTTAGCAACGAAAACATGTTTCCAATGTCGGTCAGAACATGGTATAAGTGACAAAAACAAGAACAACGTGAATCAGCTGTTTCTCGACTTGTGGGCACGAAATGTGGGTTTTTGCATTTCCGTACTTCTGAACTTTGTTCTATTTTTGAAAGAAAATGTTTCTCTTATTCTCTAATTACCAAATCCCGATTGTTAGGGAAAGTACCTAGTGTTGATATTATCAGTGAACTGTAATTTTCGATTTTCTTTCCTCAACGTTTAAGACATTGTGATTTAAATAATATCAACAAAATTTCTGTGAAAAACCGAAACCGGAACGAAACCGAAACCAAAACCGAAATAAATTTTGAAGAACGAAACCAAAACCGAAACCGAAACACTTGGCAAAACCGAAACCCAAACCGGAACGTTATTTTGAATCGGTTTCATTCCTTGATTTTATTAACCGACTTCCAAAAAAGGAGGAGGTTATCAGTTCGTCGGAATATTTATTTTTATTTTTTTTTTTTGTATGTTACCGTATAACTTTGGACCGCGTCAACCGATTTTATATGGGAGTTGAAGTCGGTTTTTTTCTTTGCTAAAAATTACTTGTTTATTGTTTCCCCTCCACAATTTAACAAGAATTGTATCCTTAAATAAAACAGCAAATTTTTATAACTAATGTAAATGGTTTTTATTAATTTTCGATTTTAATCGATACGACCGATTAATCGGTTAATTTCTTACGATTAATTGCAATTATTAATCGAATGCTTTCGATTAATCAATTAACCGATTAATCGATTATTAAATTTTTTTTGCCATCACTAAAACTTACCGGCTGCTAGCGGCGCATAAGTTCGGTAGCTGCGCACACACGACTTGTATGTGAAAGCCGAGTAGCTCCCGGAGACTTCCGTGTGCACCACCAGAGAACTTAGATAGATAGAGAGGTGGAAATTTTTGGAACGTAAAATTGTTTGGCTGAAAAATAAATCCATGGAATATCACCGCATTGCGATTAACATTTGAACAAGAGTTAACAGCAAAAAACGTAAATATTCTGTTATGATAATGTTATGTTAGGCACTCCGCACATTAAGCTCCTAATCACAGTAGTGTAATCGTTTCGGCATACTAAAGTATAAAGCTTTTATGCCGAACCCATGTATTTCAATGAAGCTCTGTAGATTACGATTCAAAATCATGTTTGCGCCTAATCATAAAAGCTTCATGAATCGAAGCGCCCAACATTGTAAGGCGCTTGCAGTTTTGAAATCGTCATTTGTTTACTTTTTTGTGTTGGAAATAAAATTTATTTGTCAATTCAATAGAAAATAATAATAATAATTGGAAATGAACGATTTCGTGCTAAAATGCGTGCAAATTACATTAAACCACAAGCGTTTATGCAATATTTCGGAACGGAAATATTTGCGGAAGTGCGTGTTGCGAAAGAACGGCCAAAAAATGTGTTATGTGTAGAAAGTGTTTATTAGCTGGTGACTTATGCAGGGGCGTGCAAGTGTGCAGAAGTCGAGTCGTCATGCATTCGTTTCGGTATGATGAAACGATTACTCTACTTTGATTAGGCGCGTAATGTGCCGAGTGCCTTATGTTGCAAGTGCCTGGCTGTGTTGCTAGGTTGCTGGTGAATTCAGAAACATATTCATGTACATATATGTTTTTATGAAATAAAATAAATTAAAAGTTAATTTATATGAATTGTACTTTTATATCAGTTAGCATTTCGGATCTTCATATATTTGTTAAATATAATTTATTGAGTAGTTAATATTGCTTTAACCACATAAAAAATTCCAAAAACTCAAAAAGCATGTGTTCAAGTTCGCTTATTGTACGAGAATATAGTATATGTATAGTATGTACATATGTACATACATAAGTATGGGCATATTTCTGCCAAATACTATGCACATGCATACATATGTACAACTCAGCATACATACATAATCACTCACATATTCAAGTACAACAAACACTATTTCATTCATAAACGCATTCGCGTATTTCTCAAGGCCAAATAAATTCATTCATAACAACCGCAGCACATCTCCCCGCAAATTCATCACCTACAAGCGCAACTTTTTCAGTCCGACACAAAAATTCTAAAATCTAAAATTTCCAGCCAAGTGAAAAGTGGCAACTATTTCACTATATCCAGTAAAATTAGTTATCTCGAATTTTGGTAATTTTTGGCAAAACAATCTATTTCTCTGTTCCACAACAATATTTCAGTCATTAACTAGTATTTTAAGGTGTAATTTTAATTAACATTAAATAAAGTGAACGTTTTCTGCAGGAAAATACATTATTTTTTTTAAATAAAATCAAAACTCCTAAATTCACAAACATATGTGGTTTTATCGGAAGTTCACAAGTGTAACGTGGCAACTTTGCTCGTTTGCACATTTTTCGGTCCGAAATTGAAAAGTTTCTGTCCATGACGCGCCACGATTTTTGTACAGGTGGGTCAATGTGCCTTGAACACCATTTGTATAATTGCAAAAAAATTATTCTATTTACTTTGAATATTAAAAATTTCTAAACTTCAGAGCGTTGTGGGGACCCCGGATCCTGTGGCCCTGGGCCCCACAACAACTATTTCATTTACATATGTAATTTGAATTAAAATATATGTACCATTGAATTGTATATTTGAAATTGTAAAAAACGCTTCGCATATATGTATGTACATATACTTACTATATAGTTGTTATACGTACTCACATACACATGTATATATTTTGAACTGTGATTTGTATGTAAAATATAAAAAGCACAAAAACAATTTTAATAAGGATAACTGTCTGCGGATGGACAAAAATGGTATAAAAGGAGCAGTGCTAACAAGCATTGTTCATTAGCTAGGCATACGTGGCACGCGTCGCATCGTGGGTCACACGGGTAGTGGAAGAGGGATCAAACCTCCGGGACTATTATTCTATATTCGAAGTGGGCTCAAACCACTGGACTGGTGCTAGCTGTAGGGTGTTAACTTACTATAGTTCTATGCTTTAGAGAGTAGATATAGCGAGAGTATAGCAACTAAAGAGGCTATAAACGAGAAGCGAGTGTGTACTAATTTCTTGAGGAGATAGGGTGTTTACTCCTTACAGGACCCTGGACAACCGAGAGCTACACCCAGCACTCAGGAAAGTCCGTTACAGCGTTTATAAAAATATATTTACATATATCCACGGATGATTTTTAATTTGTTTCACCCGTAAGCAAATCTTCAGTACCATAAAAAGATTCAACCACATCAAAGTACAAGATATGTTATGTCCAAGCTAGTGCTAGTCCACTATATATGTCCATATGTATGTCTGCATGTATGCGTGTAAATATGTCAACTCAAATTTGATTTTAACCCATTTTAGCGGACATAGTTTTTTTCATTCCAGCTGTTAATATAACATGAATTTTTTAGTTAATTTTCATGAAAGTTACACGTATCGTCGAGAACATGTTTACATGCAGAATTTTAAACGAAATATTATTATTCTCCATATAAAATGTACGAGTATGGCTTTATTAAATGTTAACTTATGCGAAAACCTAAATATTTCGTAACCTAGGGTTAATATTGATGGCGTCGTGGCAATTCGCAGAAATTTAATAATTTGTCTGTTGATGGAGGACAGCGAGGGGAAGACGAAAGCAGATCAATCGTACATATGTATGCACATATTTACATTTATTAATGCATACATATTTATGCGTTTGTCTTTTTGGATGAATGAAGAATTTCATATATGTAGTGATTTAGAGATTGCAATTTGAATAATGTACTGTGGCGCGTATGCTAGAGGCGATGCAACTTTTTGGCGTCTCGCCGTTTGTCTTGGTTCAAATCCCGGACGGACCAAGTAATAATTTTTTTTTGTTTTTTTTTAATTGTCATATCCATATTCCGTTTTAAATTTTACTATGAGCTTTGTTTAAAATAATATATGTAAATGCATATGTTATTACAAACGTATGTATAATTTCACATAATCGCTCAAATTTGCCAAAACTTACTGAAAACTTTATTGTAAATGTTTTCACTAAAATATTAGTTATTGGAATTAAAATTTTATGCGAATCCAATTTTTATTCCCAGTTTTAGAAAGCGCAAGTATGTTATTCATACCACCCATTATTTCATAAGTAGGTAATTTTAAACACACATATTTGTGTATGTACATTAGGGTGCTCCAAAAACAGTAAAGTCGGAATTGTACTGCTCTCACCCTAGATTGTTCTATATCGAAAAAAGTATACCAGTATTTTTTTATTTTGAAATCAAATAATATTCAGAGGTCGCTCAAAGCGCTCAAAGTTTTCCATGTATTTTTATATGGGAAAAAACTTTTCGTAGAAATGGTATAGAATTTTGGAAAATCAATATTTTTCGATCGGAAAATACTGGTTCTCTTCAGAAGACTTTCAATAATAATACCCAATTGTTTATTTTACCATTTTTAATAATAACGACTTTTTATTGGCGCCCCATTGCATTTTTCGGGGTTTTTGTGGGTTTTTGGCGCACCTGTAAATTATAGTTGCAATAAAAAAATGGTTAAATAAAAAATTTTGTATTATTATTGGGAATCTCCTGCAGTTAGACAGAGTTTTCCGATCGAAAAATATTGGTTTTTAACTATTCTATACCATTTCTACGAAAAGTTATTTTTTCCATATTTAAAATACATGTAAAACTTTACGGGTATATTTTTTTTTGGTATAGAACAATCCTAGGGGCTGAGAGCATAAAAATTCCGACTTTACTTTTTCACAAGCATTTTTGGACCACCCTGATGTACATGGACTGGAAATCAAAAGCGAGTGCATGGTGTTTTTTGCTTAATATTTGCAATGTTTTTCAATTAAATTTTTTTTTGTTATCTTTTTATAAAAATATGGTTCATGCTTTAATCCAAACTATGCAAGTCAAACTTTTTACTGAACTTAGAAAAATTCAACGAATTTTCGTCTAAATTTTACCCTTTTGCCATATTTGATTTACCATATTTTCGTTTATTTGCTCGCAAAGAACATCACATTTCATGTTGCTCAACATTGTATTATGTTATCAACATTAAATTCAACAGAATTTCTACATTCCGACTTGAACTTTTCTAACGCTGTTAATTTTTCGTCCGCGAACAGTTTCCACTTTCAGTTTGCACCTTCTCTATCTATCTACGTTCTCTGATGCTGTAAGCATCACATGCGCGAGCTGTTTTGCTGAGTACACACATACAGATACAAAAATATTGCGTTTGGATTGGGAGCTCTGCCAACGCTGTGCACCACTGATATAAGTGGACATGGAGAATATTCATTCTGCTAACGTCGCTGCACTTCGGCAAATGTGCAGGGAGGTAGGTCTCGCTTGTATTGGTAATAAAAATGTTCTTATTAAACGTTTAGAAGACAATAAACAAATTGACGAAAACTATGAAAGTGCGAGTTCTATATTACTTCAACGTGTAGCTGAACTTGAAAAAACGATACGCGAGATGGAAAATCGACAAAGTAATGTTGCAACCTCTTAACATTTCGTACCGCAGTGTATCTCGTCGCCTGTAGACACACAAACGCTAACAATTCCGTCAAAATTGCATACTGTTCAATCGCTAATGCCACCTTTATCGGTACCAATGCAACGAATGTCAAGGAGGGATGATAAAGGAGTCTTTTGATTTTGTACCAAATGGCCAAAAATAATGTATTAAATAAAGCGAAAAAGTACCAACATTTAAAAGACCATACACACAGTTAAATGTTTTTAAATTAGAAAAATTATCTATATAAAAGTTTCCAAAATATTTACTTTTATAGAAGTAACGAGGTTCTCGTATTCAAAATTATCTAAAATTGTAAAAAACTACCACAGTTCCTGCGTTCTCCTACCCAAAAAACTTGCAAAATAGGGGAAACTGAGAGCCCAAAATGACATTGAGATCTGCAAATTGTTTCTGGAAAAGTTTTTAGCTGCGAAAACTTGCAAGTAAGAAAATCAGCTGATCACAAACATATGCACGTACGTATAACCAAAAGAAAATAGGGCTTTTTGAATTTTTTATTTTAAGTTTTATAAATATTGCTTATATACAATGAAAAAAGTGTGTGTGATGAAGATGTGTTAGTGTCGTTTGATGTCGTGTCCTTGTTCACTAATATACCAACAATGTTAGCCTCAAAAATAGTCATGAACAAATGGGATTAAGTTCAACAGAAAACCAATATTCCGAAAAAGAAATTCCAAGAAATTTTAGAATTTTGCCTAAAAGACAACAACTATTTCATGTTCAACAAAAAACTATATTCACAAACGTTTGGAATGCCTATGGGCAATCCTATTTCCCCAACAATAGCGGACATAATTATGGACAACCTACTAGACAATACCATCTCGGAACTCAAGCAAAAATACAATATCGACATTAAATTTATAGCCAAATATGTGGATGACATCTTTGCTATAATTAAACGCAATGACGCGAATATCATTCTAGGAATTCTTAACAAGTATCACAATAAACTTCAATTTACGATGGAAATAGAGGAAAATTCAAAAATCCCTTTCCTTGACGTTTGTATACATAGAGAAAACCACGATCTTTTACTTGACTGGTATTCCAAACCAACTTCTTCTGGACGCCTGATTAATTATTACTCATCGCAACCAACAAAATATAAGATAAATACAGCAAAAAACCTCATCCATAAAATATTGGCAATAAGCCACACACGATTCCACGAAGCTAACAAAGAGAAAATCAACAAAATCCTAATAAACAATAATTACCCTGTAAACTTAATACGGGAATTAATAAATCAAGAAGTTATGAAAACAAGCATCCATCCCAATAAAATACCGAACACAGACACAACAAAAACTACTAAGAAATTTTACAGTGTAACATACATTCCCAACTTAACTGGCAATTTTGGTCACAGCATAACGAAATCACAAAACACAGCACTTGCCTACAAATCTAATTACACTCTGTCGTCAATATACACAAAAACTAAGTGCTCAGTAGATATCCAACAACAAAACAATGTAGTGTATGAAATTAAATGTAAGGGAAATGAAATTGAGGAATGCGAAAAAGTGTATATTGGGACAACTAAGCGGCCTTTAGGTGTTAGACTAGGCGAACATGAAGCAGATATAAGAAAACAAAAAAGCAGTACAGCATTATCACAACACATCATAACAAGTGGACATACAGCTGATTTCGCAAACACAAAGATTATCGACAAAGAAAGAAGGGAGTCAACCCGATATACACTAGAAAGCCTTAGGATAATGCAAAGAAGGAAAAAGACAATGAACAGAAAAGAAGATACGGACAACATTGCGGCCACTTACATTTACGTTTCTTGTTTATGATTACAAATAAAAATGTTTATTATTTTAGTATTGACAAAGCTACCAAAAAAAGATGGTACAGATCCGCTGTATTTAGGTGTTAATCAAAGTTCTTAAACATTGTGAGTTTTTTGTCCTCAAATTGTTGTTTATAATTTTTAATTCCATATATGTATATGTATATTTGTATGCTATATTCATTAATTTTTGATTACAATGTGCCTTTGTATTTTTGGTTTGTGGCAGATTTAATAAAGCTGGATTGCCCCTGAAGATGCTAAATATGTTTTAGCGAAACGTTGGGCCAGAAAGTGGAATAATGTAGTTTTATTCGCACTAAAAACATAGATCAGACTAGCCTGGTAACATAGTATTTAATAAATTACGAACTGATCGGACAATAAAACATATAATGAAAAAAAAGTAAAGTTATTAAGCACAAGGTTTACATATTGAGTTTATTTTTAGTTACTTTACTATTAATCTCCAGTTTTATTTTATTTTAAGTTGTGTGTGTCAACTATGATTGCCGTATACAATTTTTCAATTTTCCAAATTACTAAAAATGCTTAAGTGTTTTGGCAGTATTTGTCAGTTGATAGTTGAAAAGAAAATGGGTTTGCTTTAAAGGCATATAGCTATATCTACTATTTTTTTTTTAACATGGATGGGTGTTTAGCGGAGATCATTTTATTTTTCAATGCTTTATGATGTGGTATAAGTCTGGAGAAAAATATTTATTCATTCATATGTTAAAAATGTTTTTCCTATCCAAAAGTATTTAATAGTACACAATGCCAAACCGAGGACAATGCTCCAACCGTATAATAAATTACCAAATGTACCACCTATTAAAACTGCGAAAATGATCAGCTGATTCAAAGATTGCAAATTTTCTGTATATTTTTTTTCTTTGATAGCGAATGCTCAGAATTTTTTCTGATGGATAATTTTCTCTGGAGAATACGAAAACACTCCCAGATCCGTTCAATATCAAAAAATATTACGAATAGCTACAAGTACTTGAAAGTTTTTACTGGAAATGCATTCATTAACACAAAAAATTTGCAAGACGGCTTAGAGCTTAAGACGGTCGAGAGCTTAACACCCCGACAGAGTTGCAAATTGTTGCAAGTAAAAATGAGGAATTTGCAGGTGTTAAAAAATCAGGCATGTGTCAGTTTAAAAGGTAAACAGTGTATTTAGAGAAAGATTTGATAAAAAAAAATGCTCAAAACAAAATTAGTGAAATGAAAATATGGATGCATAATTTTAATCTAAGACTGATTTTTTGATTTTTATGACTAAGGGAAATATTCCCAACCAAAAGGAAAATTACTCGGTAAACCTTAAACATCAGAAAGTCAAAATGGCGTAAGTTGCACTTTTCTGCTAGTTTTACGTTCAATAACTTTCTCTGATAATTTTCTCTACCTCTCTATTTCACTCTCTATGTTTCTTTTACGCCCCCGCTGTAAGTTAAGTGTAAGTAAATGTTAATGAATAGGCCTATTATCACGCAACTTTTTGTTGATTTTAGCAAAAATTTAATTTTTAATAAACACCACGTATTTACTTCTATGAGGTAGAACAAGATTATTATATTTTTATTCACAAAAACGCTGATTTCCAAGTACACACAGTGTGGTGCAATGCCGTATTTCGACAAAATTGTATCAAAAATGTCAATGTAGAACCGATGTACTTTTGGTTTCCAAAATGTACCAAAAAAGTACAATTGTACCATCAATTTCATCACTGATGTAAGTGGTAATTTTCAAAGTGTTAATAGTCAAACGATAACGTATTCGGTGCCCGTAAGTGAAGCCGAGGTTTATACACAACCTGTTGCATATTCAATGCCGCGTAATACTACGAGCTACGTAAATTGTGCGCCACGTCCAAATTTTACACCACAACCCTTATACGCTAATCCTCCCTTCGTTCCACAGCAACAAGCTTGGCAACCGCGTCTATTCTATAATGAGCGCGATATAATAAAACTTTTACCTTCGTTCAATCCACGATCCGACTCATCGTTAAACGCAACTCAATTTGTAAAACGTGTTGATATGGTACGAAGTGCATACGGTATTGATGACAATATACTTTTATGCGCAGTGCCACAGAAGATGCAGGGTCCAGCGAAGCAGTGGATTGACTCAATGCAAGTTGTATATGCATCGTGGTTAGAGTTTTCAAAACGCTTGCTTGACCGTACGAAAATATAAAGTGTTTTAATTGCTCGAAAATGGGACAGTATTCAATTCGTTGCCCTGAACCTCAAAAAAGGGTAAGGTGTACAAAGTGTAATCGTACGAGTCATGTGACCGAAAATTGTCCCGAAAAATTAAATAACTCCATAAAAGCTATTAAGCCGGAGAATGTGCCGGTAGAAACTAAAAACGCCAACGATTTATAAAACAAATTATAGTGAACGGAATAATCGGTGAACCTAAACCATGCTCTATAACGTTAAATGGGTTTGGTGGAGGAACATATCAATGTGACGAGAAAATCGAAACGCTAATTGAAATAAACGGTGTAAAAATCGAAACTGAGTGTTTGATCTTAACAGACAAACTTTTAAATGAGAATGTACTGCTCGGAGCTGAGAGTTTGCGTAGGAATGGAAGTCCTATAGTAATTGAGAACGGACGTTGTCGTTTCGAGAGTGTTTTAAACATACGCGCTTACCAAAACCGAGTTTGATAAATTAGAACAACTACTTCACTCATTTCGTAACGTGTTTTCCGAGAAAGTCTCAGAACTCGGGTGATGCACAATAATGAAAATGAAGATAGAACTTAACTCGCAAACTCCAGTGAATATAAAACCATATCGTTTACCTTTTGCCAAACGACCCATTGTGACAAACATTATAAAAAGAATTTATCGACAACGAGGTTATAAGACCGTCCGAATCGCCGTATGCATCACCTGTCGTCCTCGAAGAGAAACAAAATGGTGAGCATCGTCTTTGTGTAGACTATAGATGTCTAAACAAAATTACAAAGAAAACGTCTTATCCAATGCCAGTAATGGATGAACATTTCGCCCAACTAGCAGGTAATAAATATTTTACGATATAAGATTTACGCATTACCAAGTTGGGCTTGAAGAGGAATCTAAACATTGTACAGCATTTGTCACCACCGAAGGGCACTACGAATTCAACAGAATGCCTTTTGGTTTGGTCAATGCTCCCGCCGTGTTCCAAACAACAAACAACAAATTGGTCGCAAAAATAAATCCGGGTGAGGTTTTGGCGTACCTAGACGACGTCATTATATGGAGCCGCACTATCGACGAAGATTTACTACGTCTCGAAAAGTTTCCGTCAATTTTACAAGAGACTGGTTTACCGCTACGACTCGATATGTGCAAATTTTTAGATACTAAGACTGAGAACGGTATACAGCCAGGTACGCGCAAGACCTCTGCAATCAAAAATTTCCAAGTACCATCGAATGTCACGGAACTACGTCGATTTTTGTGGCTCACGGGGTTCTTCAGGAAGTTCGTCCCTGGATATTCCTTAATAACGGAACCGCTAACGACGCTTTTACGCAAATCTGAACAGAATGCTTTCTGTTGGACCGAGCTACAACAAGAAGCTTTTCAGCGTATTATCGAACTGTTAACAACTACTCCAGTTTTATCACTTTACGACCAGAACGCTCAACATGAGGTGCACATGGACGCCAGCAGTATTGGCCTCGCAGGTGTGCTGATGCAGTCGCGTGATGATAAACCGTGGCAACCAGCCATGTACCATAGTCGTCATTGTACAGAAGCCGAAAGCCGTTATCATTCTTACGAGTTAGAAGCTCTCGCCGTAGTTAAAGTGCTCAAACGATTTCGCATATACTTCCTTGGAAGAAGATTTCGTCTTGTAACCGATTGTTCAGCTGTAGCCAGAGTTCGCAGTAACAAAGAATTAAAGCCTAAGATTGCACGCTGGTGGCTGAAGATATCGGAACACGACTTTGAAGCTGTTTATCGACTTGGTAACAAACTTTCACACGTAGACGTAATGAGTAGAGTGCCTTGCCAGCCTCCCGAAAGCGTAGATACCGAAGGTTTTATCTTCGATATATCTACAGACAGCAACGATTAGCTATATACTATGCAGATGCAGGACGAGAAACTACGAGAAGTCATCGCTATTTATCTAGGGAAACAAAAATCACCACGAGAACCAGACGTCAAAAAAAATTCGCATACTAAATCACCGCCTCTACCGTCAAGACGAAGATGGGCTAAATTCGTCGTACCAAAACCCGTCCGTGGGCGCATCGCTCAGCTATGCCACGACAAAATGGGTCATCCCGCTCTAGAGAAGACCATAGCACGTATGCGGAAAACGTTCTGGTTTCCGGAGATGCGTAAATATGTGAAGAATTATATCGCCGCATGCATCGATTGTTGTTTTCCTAAAGCACAATCAGGTAAAATAGAAAGTGCAATGCATTTCGACCCCGTAGAACCGATACCCTTTCGCGTGATTCATGTTGATTACCTCGGTCCGTTTGTACGCAGTAAAAAAGGAAATTGTTACATTCTGGCAATCTCAGACACGTTTTCGAAATAACTTATTGTTAAGCCAGTACGGGATACGTGAACAATTCACGTTATAAATGTATTGAACGAAGTAACTAGCTACTTCGGGTTTCTATATAAAATTATAACTGATCACGGAACCGCGTATACTTCCCAAGCATTTGATTCTTATTGTGAACAAAGCGGTGTAAAGCACGTGAAAACAGCCGTACGTACTCCTCGCTTAAACGGTCAGGTTGAACGTGCTAATCAAACGATACTAAATTATTTGCGTACTTCGGTAGATAACCCACAAGAATGGGACTTACTTTTGCGCAACATAAAATTTTCTGTAAACTCTCAAAAAAAAACAAAACGTCTGGGTTTAGTCCCAATGAACTTCTGTTCGGTTTTGAACTACGCGATCATGTGCATAATCAGCTAGTTGCCTCTATACACGAGGATGTCGAGGAAATCGATGCAAAGATTCCCATAGAGGAAAAACGTGTATTAGCTTCCGAAAGTATCGATCGCGAAGGACAAAACTGGAAGAAACGTTTTGATGAAAAACATTGCTCTCCTCTTATATATCGCAAAGATGATTTGATTGTTATCGAAAATGAAGCGACCGCTACGGGAGAATCGCGGAAATTAGAACCAAAATATCGAGGACCTTATCGTATCGCCAAGGTTTTTAATAACGACCGGTATCTAATAGAGGACGTACCGGGTATGCCAATAAAGTCACGCTGCTTTTCTTTTGTCTTTGAAACCAGCAAAATGAAACCCTGGTGTCGCAGCAGTCCTAATCTCGATGACGACGATGGCGCTAATGAGTTACATGGCGATGAAATCGAGGTCTATTCCCTACCAGAAAGGGCCGACTGTGAGAAAGCTGGCAACGTCGAACTATATTAATGTTGCATCAACAGGATGGCAACACAACAAGCCGAAGAGAGGAGTCGTCAAGTAACCGTCGTGGCGTGAACATGTCTTTACATACATTTAAATTAATTTTAATAAATAAAACAATTTTCCTATGCACATACTTGAACGGGAAACATCTTAGTTTATTATTTCCTATTACAAATTGAAAGTCGCCTTCTGACACTATTAATACCCATAAGGGCTTATTCCAATTCACAAGGTTAGTATGCGGTATAAAAACTGCTAAAAGGGTACAAGTATATATTGATGACATTGTGGTTGGTGGCTCTGATTTGGAAAAGTGCAACAACTTTTACGCTGTATTTGACCAGCTATTAAAGTTTAGCGTAAAAATAAATTTGGGGAAGTGCCTTTTCTTTTCAAAAAAGAAATAATTTAACATGGATATACCACTAATAAAAAGCAGTTGTGCGTAGCAACGTTCCGATACCATCAAAGTATCGATACCTACTTAAATGAGTTTACTCAAATCGCTATTTCGATACTACTTATTTGAGTAAACCGAGTGTATCGATACCTACTTATATCGATAATCTTTAATCCTTTTATATGCAACAAAGCGAAAGTAATTTTCAGGCGTTATCTGTGACATGCCTTTTGCGACACTTGAGTGGAAGATCGATCTATATCGGCAGCCAGTTCGAAAAAGCCCTATCTCAAAAACTTTACAAAAGCGCTCTATTTCAGAATTTGATTGAAAAGCGCCCTATCTCAGAAAACTTTTCAATAACACCCTATTTCAGAATTCAGCTCAAAAATGCCCTATCCCAAATACTTTCAATATATTTTCAGTTGAGCTAGACCGTTTTTGAGCCAAATTCTATAATAGGGCGTTCTTGAAAAGTTTTCTGAGATAGGGCGTTTTCGAACTGGCTGCTGAGATAGCCACTGAGGTGTTGATATTTATATTTGTTAATTAGTAGCGCTAGAGGTTGTACGATTACTTAGACAAAAAATTCAACCTTTGAAAGGTTCCCACAAAACTTTACGGTTTCAAAGCATTACTTGCAATTTGCTGAGATATCACTAACTTTGTAAAAATTTTGGCGGTGCCATTGCATAAAGCAATTATTTTTCATATTTTTCCATAGAAAAAATATGGCCGAGAAGATATGGCACTTGCTGAAATCGATTCGATACAAGTATTTACTTTTCTTTCGATACCAAGTAGGTATCGAAACAACGATTCGAATAAAAAAAGTAGCTGGTATAGAAACAAAAGTATAGAGTACATTCCCGTGTTTACTTGTATCGGAACATCCCTAGTTGTGTGAGCTCCGGCACCAACCAATAAGCAGTAGCTGAAGTCGTATTTAGGCATGGTCAATTTTTCGTCCGAGTTGTTAAGTGGAGTTGGACAAAGCAACACCATGGAGTCCTTGAGCGAAGTTAGCTAGATGTTGACATTATACGGCTTTTCCATGGTACCCCAGTTACGTATTTTGCTCTCTCATTCGTAATTCGCACTCCAATTACCCTTCGAATTACGTAATTTGCCATACAAAATTTTGAGAGCGAATTACTTTATTTGTTGGTAATTCAGATCCAATTACCATGCGAAGTACGAACAAATCGCTGCCGTCTCTAATTTTAATCGGAAATTTATTGAAACCAGTTAACAAATCAAAACTGGCACTTTGTCTGAGTACTAAAAGTCAAGTTAATAAATCTGTAAATCAACAACTTAATACAGAAATTTATATAATTTTAGCAATAAATTACCATTTGCATAAATTTTGTACCGGCGAAGGAAAAAGCAAAACACAGAGACATAGAACTGTCAAAATGAATTAAGAATGTGCCCATGTGAATTGGGTAATTCGCGATCGTATTGAAGGAGCGTGGGAAAATGATATTAGAGTGTTAGCGCATCACGATCAATCGAAGCCGATAGTAGTTTCGTGCGTGTCTCATATAAGAGATGGCGAAGAGCACCCAGTTATGTTTGCGTCAAGTGCTCTTAAGCCGGCTGAAACAAACTATTCGCTATTGCATCCAGAAGCATTGGCGAAAATAGTAGCAGTGCGGAAATTTCATAAATATGGGCCTGCACTTTACTATCGAGAGTGACCATCAACCTCTTAAAGAAATTTGTTCATGTAGAAACCCTGCAGGAAATGGGAATAGTTTGTAACTAACTATTAACTAATTAACAGTCGAATAGTGGTAACTGTTTATTAGCTATTTTTCCTTGGCCGTAACTTACTACTTTTGAATGGCGATGGCCGCAAAATAGTGAGAGCTGGTTTCCTCTGCTTTAAACAAAAAAAAAAGATTTTTTAAATTTTTTATATTTTTATTTATTTACCCATTTATTAAACATTAGATATTTGCTTAATTATTAACATGTTTCATATTTTCAATTTAGTACTTGATTTGCCTGTTAACGTTTTAAAAACTTGCAAAAATAATATATTTCAAAACCAATAACTATTACTTACTAAAAAATTGTTTATTATAACTTAAAATAATTGTAACCAATAGAGGTATGCTGTACAAAAAAACATAAACGGAAGATCACAAAAGTTGATATAAAACTATTCGTCGATTTAAGTAGTTAACTTTTTACTGCGCATGTTTTTTTACGACGAGGAGGCATCGAAAGCCTTACTCCGTCAGTGTGAGACTTAATCCTAAACTAATACTATGTTCATATTGAGCCTTTAACTCGAGTTTATGGGCCATTTTGGAGTTAAACGCTAAACACTACTCATAAACTCGGAGTTTGCCATACAAATAATTTTCGTTTAATACTACGTTCAAATTGACGAGCTAAACGTGTTAAATGGGCTTGAACCAGTTAAATCATTTAACTCGTTTGAAAACCAGTTCCAGAGTTGTATCAGAAAGCTTTCTGCTCCGACCAATCAGAAAGACCCATGGTGGAATAATAACAAGGTGTTGTCAGTAGCGACGTGTTTGTTGTAATTTTGACAAGATCGGCATGCTTATTTTCAGTGCTGCCGATCTTAATTTTTATACTACTATTCGTTGGGAAATAGTATCTAAAATGTTCCATTTCAGTAATTCGTTTTATCGCGATTTTTAAAGAACTTGGTGTTTTCAGAACGATATTAATATTTGAAATTGATGGATTTGTATTCAACAATTTTTATTGAGCTCGAGGCCGTTTTTAATGAAAAACTTATTGTGGAAAAGCAACAATAACTTGAAAAAATTGTAGAAGTGATAGCTATTTCGGAAATCACCACATTTCCTCATCAGACTTCTTTCAGTAGGATTCGAACCGACGATCCCACTGACTCAGCCAGTTGCCTATGCACCGTGCTAAGTACGCCTTGTAAATTATCGTTTGCTTTTTTCCACTATTTTCATTTTTGTTATGCCAACACAATCAAGCGCAGCTATTCCGCTGCAATTCACTTGATCATGTGGTTGTTGGTTTTGTTGGTTTTTGTTAATAATTCTATTTTTAGAATGTTTAACTTTTAGGTGTGCTCGTCCTTAAGTTATTTGTTTTTGTTATTTTATGGCCTTATAACAATTATATTCAACAATTTTTATTGAGCTCGAGGCCGTTTTTAATGAAAAACTTATTGTGGAAAAGCAACAATAATTTGAAAAAATTGTAGAAGTGATTGCTATTTCGGAAATCACCACATTTCCTCAACAGACTTCTTTCAGTAGGATTCGAACCGACGATCCCACTGACAGCCAGTTGGCTACGCACTGTGCTAAGTCCGACTTGCAAATTATCGTTGCTTTTTTCCTACTTTTTCATTTTTGCTAAGCCAACACAATCAAGGGCAGCTATTCCGCAACGATTTACACTTGATCATGTGGTTGTTGGTTTTCGTTAATAATTCTATTTTTAGAATGTTTAACTTATTTCAAATTATTGTTGCTTTTCCACAATAAGTTTTTCATTAAAAACGGCCTCGAGCTCAATAAATATTGTTGAATATAATTGTTATAAGGCCATAAAATAACAAAAACATTGATGGATTTGTATAATTTTTGTCCTCCAAATGTAAAAAAATAATAGATATCGTGCTTATCAATGGAAAAAACGTACACAAAAATCGTATAGAAAGGCGATTTTTTATACTAAATAACTTTTGCTGCATTGTCATAATATTGAGCCAAATGGACTACTGATACGCTAGAATAGAGTGACTGCATGGTTAAATTAGGAGTCCGCTTATATTATCGATATTCATGTTTTTTAGTCTATTTAAAAAATCATTTACAGTCTTATAGGAAATTGCCTTATTTTACCGCCTTTACTTTTTTAAAGTTACAATATATGTCCAAGCTGTGTGGAGCTGCCGATACAAACATATATTCAGGGCATAAATCACGTAACTTTGAAACGATAGTCGCTCAAACGATACTAACAAAATTGCGTCGTCAAAACACTGATTTATGCATTTGTGCAATATTTGGTTTTCATGAAGCAAGACAATCTCGACACGATATCGTTCAGACGATTGTCGTCATACGTGATTCATGCCCTGGCTTATAAGCCTGTAATTAAACATTTTTCTACATTTAATTTGAAATAGTATGCACCAACGGATTAAAAGTAGTAAATAATTAATACCTTTTCTACTACTTTAAAATGCGTGACCGGAATAGACCTGCCGAAAAAGTGAGGTTAAGTAACTGACAACACCTTGTTATTATTCCACCATGAGAAAGACCCAAAAGCTTTCATTTGACACGCCAACGTTCAAAAAATTTATATTCTGAAAAATATTAAAAATTCAAAATTATCAAAAAATATCAATATTTTATGCATGTCTGGGCGCCAAAAAAGAGGCCAAGGAGGTAATTAGTTATGTTCCATGAGGTCTCATCGTACGCAGAGAATAATAGTGCATACAAACTAAACATTTTGAAGTCTTTAAGTAATCCGTATGCGTTAATATCATGAAGCAGACATTCGCACAAAACAAATTGAAACACAAAAACTTGATTTTGAATATTTTTTTTGTTGAATTTTTATAGGTAATCAAACAACCGTCAAAGTTAACTCCAAATGTTCAATGTGGACGATTGTATTTTCCAAAAAGCTCTTTTTCATTTAACAAATTAAATGGGGCCAATTTGAACGTAATTTAACTCGCCTTAACCACGACTTTATTTGGAGTTAAAGCGAATGCAACCCTCTGTTTTCCCGAATTTGGTTTGTGGCTTTGATAATCCAAACCTACAACCAAGTTGCCGAAAGTTAGTCTGTTCCTGTACTGCAGAATTTAATCAGAAATAGTCCGAGGTCGTTCCGTGCACTGAAGTGTAGAATATCAACAATCTAGCTATGCAAAAACCAAAAAAGTGGCTCCATAGAACTTTTCGTGCTGATTTCAACCGTTTATTATTTATTTGGATTTATTAAATTATTTGGCGGAAGTGAAATATAAAGAAGATATCAATATTTAAAGTAAAAATTTTTGATTTTTTTAAATATTAATATCTTCTGAAAAATATAACCCATTAAAAAACTAATGAAATCTAAACAAAGGTAATTAGGGGATATTTCACTTGGTGTACATTATTTTTTCCTTTTTTGATATTTTTAAAACCAGAAATACATAATAACCATATATGTAATACTTCTATATTGGCAGTAAGCTAACTTCTCAATGTGTAAGCATTCCGAAATCAAAGCGAGAGAGTCTAGTACGGTTGTTGTTGTTGTAGCGGCTACAACAACCCCGCCCAGATCGGTTGGTATCTCAGTCGTTGTCGTCAAGTTCCACTAACGGCAACCCTAGGAAGCGTGCAGCTTCTGCGGGGTTTGCCCATAAGGACAAGGTCGTTAGGGATGTCGGGTTTGCCGGGCATGCGAAGAGATGTTTCGAGTCATGTGGGGTCTCTCCGCATGCCGGACATTCGTTAGGCACATCCTCATTCAGCCTACTCAAGTAGGAGTTTAACCTGCTGCAGTAGCCGGAGCGAAGTTGTGCAAGTGTGGTGCGCGTCTCCCGAGGCAGATGAAGCTCCGTCTCGTCAATGTCCGGGGGTGGTGTGCCTAGAACGGCATTCACAGGTCTAGAGTCTACATAACTCGAGACTGAGTCCCTGTGAATGTCGTTCAAGGCCTGTCTGTAGGCTGTCGGGTCCAGAGGTTTCTTAATGAACCTCTGGACTTCGTCCGTTAGTTCATATAGATGCCTCCTGACGTGCCTAGGCGAGGGCTCCTCTGCAAGCAGCTGTCTGCTCGGGTGGCCACTTCTGTGGCTTCCGATCAGGAACTGCTTGCAGAGCATTATATTGTGCTCCTTTACCGGGAGCATTTGCGCCTCGCCGTGCAGGTGGTGTTCAGGCGTCATCAAGAGGCATCCCGTCGCTGTCCTCAGTGCGGTGTTTTGTGCGGTCTGTAGCTTCGTCCACTGCGTCCTACTAGTCCCAGGCGACCACACTGGCGCTGCGTAGTTCAAAACCGGCCGGCCTATTGCCTTGTATGTTGCCAGCAACGTTTCTTTGTCTTTGCCCCAAGTACTGCCGGCTAGCGACTTGAGGACCTTGTTGCGGCTCTGTACTTTATTGACAATAGCGGTTGAGTGCGCAGAGAAGGAGAGCAAGCTGTCGAAAGTTACTCCGAGTATTTTGGGGTTATTCACCGTCGGAATTGGTGTGTCATCGACGTGAATCCCCAGCGGTAGCCTGACCTCCTTCGTCCAGGTTGTGAACAGGGTCGCGGAGGATTTCGTAGGGGGAGTCTAGTACGGTTTTTGTCAATGTATTGTGTACTTGAGTGCCGTTTTTGTATATGTGTTGTGTACATGTTTATTTATAAACGTATGTGTTCCTTTTCTTTCGTACGTGTTTATTTATATATCTGTATTGTAGTGTTTTCGGACGGTACTAGCTCTTACTGCCAATATAGGAGTATTACATATATGCTAATAACCAAAAAGTATATACATATTTTTATTTTTTATTTTAAATGGCGTTTATTTAAAATTTGTTTCCAAAAAGGTTACACCGTATACGTCGCGAAAAATGAATATGAAGCATAAGATGAATAAACAAAAACCAATTTCAAACTGAAAAATGTGTTTAAATTATCTTTAAATTAGCATCAATATGTTTGTGATCGGTGAAATAGTTTCCGAGATATTATAAATATAAAGTTAAATTTTAACCTCTTTTATCGGCATTAGTTTTTATTTGTTTAAATCATGGAGTATGGGAAGAGGCTAAATATGAGTAAGAAAAAGTAAACAGACAAATGTCAAACTAAACTCTGAGTTTATTAAACACCCCAATGAGAACACTGGACACGTGTTCATAAACTCAGAACGTTAAACTCGAGTTAAAATTTCAACGTGAACATAGTATAAGTCAGATCTTCAAAAATATAAATTTTAAATCTTTCACAAAGTTTGAGAAATTCTCTATGAATTGATTCACCAGATTGTTCCGACCATAAACCTAAACCTTGACTTTCTAATAAGTTCAAACGATCCACAATATGGGACACTTTAACGTGAATCTTTAAGTTCCGGAAACTTCCGTTACCTTAAATGCAATTTTTTTCTTTTATTCATTTCTCTACATCAGGACTAATGCTTTTCGAAGAAAAGCAACTAATTACTTATGGTGTTCTTACACGATATGTATTTGCATATGTACATGCCACTTTTTACATATTGAAATATCAACATATCGTATAAAGGCAAATTAGATTTGTCTCTGTACAAAGAAGATGCACGTACATACTACAAATACAAATACAAGTACAAATAGAAATGTTTATATTTCATCTGACACACAGATAGAATCATCTGAGTTTAGTTTATTTCGTTTTCAAAGAACGTATTTTTAAATAGTTAAATATAGACTTTGAATTTGACAGACATACGCAAATACATATGTATTGAAAAACTCACATTTACAGATGCAAATACATGTCGTGTAAGAACACCTTAACCAATTTGTCTACTGTCTTGTCAGTTTTCACACTTTTTCAAAAATCTGGAAGCTCCTCTGCTTTTTCCGACAAGCATTGCCCTCAAAAGCCTCACCATGGTAACTTTTCAGACAACTTTTAACTTTTTTGGCCAAACTAGAGCATTTTATCGTCTGACAAAAGGAACTAAGTCATAAAACAAATTATTAACGATACCTTGTATTATATTTAACTCAGGAACAATACATTTCTGAATTACGAAAATATCATCATCACAACAAAGGTACATATTTAAGTGCCTTCATGAAGCAAGCTGTGAGCAAAGCTCTTTCAATGCAGCTAGTAAAGTATTTAACTAAATATTGACATTGAAATTTTTTTAATTGTGACTATTGTTCATGTTATTATTATCTAAACTATTAAATTGAAGCTGCAGGAAATAAGCTGCGAGCCAAGGTACTAAGAAAGATCTTAATATGGCAATATCTCAAAATAAGGATCAGCTGCGATTTTGGGTTTTACGGTTTTTTAACATTCAAATACAAATAATATACATGTATATATTTAATGTATTTAATATTTCAAATAACCTCGATTGGCGGGTCTACGATCCAGCTCTCGGATGCTCTTCTTGCTAATAAAGCTGGCGAATACATCAACTCTTCATCTTCATCAGGATACCACTCCATTTTATAGTAATATCATAATTCTGCAACCATTAACTTTGTATTACCATTCACTTATTTATATCTATGTTTTTTCCTATATATTTGTTATTTAAAAATAGCTAGTATATGCATCGAATACTTATGTACAATAAAACAAACATATGCATGTATGTATGGTACTCCGAAAGAGCTCAAGAAAAATTATTAATTTTTTACGCTCCTAGATCAATGAAATATAAATATTGAAAAAAGCACATGGATTCATTTATGAATATCTATAAAAACTTCAAGCACTGACCGTTTAGTTTCAGAATACTAGCAGAAGGCTACAACTTGGAAAACTGAAGATTTTTTCGTAATTTGTTCATTTTCACACGCTGTATATTCTGGCTATTCTATAAATAACTTATGTACATACATTTGTATATATGTATATGTAAGTATGTCAGAAACATCAAGTGAAATTGTTGAAAACACCAAGCAATGCTGCCGTACTCATAGCATAAGTTAACAATATAAAGGCAATTTTATTCAAAATGACTATGTATTCATATGTACCGATTTGCTGTCAATCTTTGGCTTACAATACGAGAATTACTACTAAAGAGTGCATCTGCAAACTTTCTGTATATTATTCCGAAACAAGGCGCTTATTCCCAGCGATCTACAAATCGAACAGAGACAAATTAAAATTTTTACCTTAAGCAAAGCATTGCTACGTTCATTTCGTTAGGCAGCGCCTCAGCGGAACATAAGAGAAAGAGTAATTGTTCCATTTATTCGCTTTCGCCTCTGATTTTGTTTCTAAAGCTTGAAACACATTGGAAACGACGGGCTACGGACCACAGCTGTCAAATTATTTTAACACGTACTCTTATGTAGATAATTATTTTGGCGACGACACGGCAGCACTGCGACTAGCCAAAAATGTAGCTGTGGCCACATTGGATCTATTTCTATTTTTCTAGCGACGGATAAGATTCTTCCTCTCCTTTTATGTCAAACTCAAACAAATTCATGTGTCGCTGCCGCGTTCAAAAAAATCATGTCGCCGTCGACAAGGCGTTTAGATTATGTAGATAAAACCTTAATGTCGTGTCGTGTGGTGATGTCGTTTTCGATGTGTTCAGAGCTATATCGATCAAAGCATTGCTACGTTCGTGAGAATATAGGCAGCGATACAGCGGAAGCTCTTTGGATCTGTACATACACAACGTTGTTGCGTTGTTCATACACATTATCAACAACAACATCGCTGCAGCGCTGTATTATTTTGAGCATTGCTATGTTAAAATTTTTTCGTTTTCGTCCCTGTTTTGGTTTCATAAGGCCGGTATGCACCTCTCAAGAAAAGCAAAAACTCCATACAAAATGAAGTACATACAAGAAATGGCTAAGAAATTTTTTTGTGTACAATTTTCTTGAGGCAGAACGGAGTTCTTAAGAAATTTGCTACTCTTATTACTACGGTTTTCTAAAGTTTTTTGCAAGAAAGAGCACAAGGCGATCCATGCTTGCGACAGAAATATATGCCCGTTCCATTCTTTCTTGAGTAAAGAGTGAGGCAACGGGCTGGTGAAGTATCAAATGTCAAAATTCCTTGGACACACACACGAAATAATGGCGATTTTTTCTTTGCATACAGGGCAATAGGCCAGTACGCAGCTCTCAAGAAAACGGTAAAGAAAAAAATGCCATTATTTCGTGTGTGTGTCCAAGGGATTTTAACATTTTTGATACTTCACAGCCTGTTGCCTCACTCTTTCCTCAAGAAATAATGGAACGGGCATATATTTCTATCCCAAACATGGGTTGCTTTGCACTCTTTTTCACAAAGAACTTTAGAAAACCGTTGTAGAAAGCGGAGCAAATTCTTTAAGAACTGCGTACTGCCTTAAGGAAATTTTACTCAAGAAAATTTCTTAGCCATTTCTTCTACGGCATTTATATGGAGTTTTGCTTTTCTTGAGAGCTGCATACAGGCCTTATAATGAGCAAAGCATTGCTACGTTCTTGCGAATGTAGGCAGCGGAAGATCTGCAAAACAAATATGTTGCTTTTGCCTCTGTACACATACCCATGCATACATATATAAATCTTACATGGTTTATATCGATGTTTTTTTCTGAGACAAATATGGTACTATTTTTATCATAAATATACATATTATTCTAAAAGAAGGCGCTTATTCCCAGCGATATACAAATCGTACAGAGACAAACTATCAAATTAAAGTTTCATTGAACCTTTTCCGAAATAGTTGCGTCGAAAATTTTAAAATTTTTATATTGAGCTAAGCATTTCTACGTTCATTTCGATATGCAGCGTCTCAGCGGGACATAAGAGAATGAAAAATTGTTCCATTTATTCGCTTTTGTCCCTATTTTTTTCATGTCGGGCAAAGCATTGCTACGTACGTGCGAATGTAGGCAGAGGAAGATCTGCAAAACAAAAATGTTGCTCTTGGCTCTGACGTTTATTTTCCAATGAGACAAATATAGTTCTACATATACATACATATGTATTATAAATTTATATATATCTATGTATGGATAATCGTGCGGAGACAATCTATATATATATCAAACTAAAGTGCTCGATCTGAAACTTTGCACAAACATTTCAGATTTAAGAATCATTTGATATACAAGTACGAACATATTTGCGCGGAATGATTTTTAAAGTTTTTACTCTGAAAAATTATTACAATATTTAAAACTGAATCCCACACACGCATTGTCATTTCCAATTTCCAACAACAATAATTTTGAACAATTTAATTTCTTTATTTTAAATTTTTGTATACATAATTTTAAAATGCTGGAAAACTGGAAAAAATCCTGATCGACTCTCGCCAGACTCAAAAATTATGTTTTGTGCCACAAGATCCGGCCTGTGCTGAAAATCGTATTAACCTAAAGGGCTACATGCCCAAAATCATTGCTACGTGTTCCTATTTAATTAAACTTTTTATATTTATTAATTCCTGCAAAATTAGACCATTTAGTATTTGTATTAACACATTATTCCGCATTGTTTACATATTTTCCTAAGCGTTTTGGCATTTCCCTTTCGAATTTGCACCAAGATGACGTCACGCAAAAATTACGCTAAAAAATCCTTTCTCATGGGCGCAATCTTGTATTCAAGGTGTATTTAACAATGTGGTGTTAGCCGTATATAAGTAAAAAGTTACATTCACAAATTATACTCAGATATCCGTACTGTCATTGGTGTGTGTTACAACACATATCATTTTGACGCAAAAACTCATTTCTTTTTCCCCTTTTTACACTTCTTGGCGTTGAGAGAGCAAATACATCACCTACTTGCTATTACTCTACCAAAGTAAGCATGATAAAAACATAGCAAGGTAGAACCCTTCTCTCGCCTCGTGCGAACACCTTTTTAACGAAACAAAGCATACGTTTCATACATGATTCAATAATAGAAAGGTTTTGTAATAAAAGTCTTCTCGCTCCCACACATAAAATCGGCTCCTTTACTTGTGCAGAATGTTGCTTACTCTATAGTTTCTAGTGATATTAGTAGTAAAACCAAAAATTCTTCATACTAAATATTCGTTGGCGTCACCTTCGTTTGCGTAATTTTCTAGAACAAGTGTAGAATAGCGACCGTTTAGCTATAAAATAACCAAAAATGCCGATTGATAGAACTTTTTACGCTGATTTCAACGATACTAAATTTATTTGGCGCAGGTAAAAAAGAAGATTTAAGAGGTTTATTTGTATTTTTTATTATCACTAAATGGTTGAAACCCAAAAGTAGATCATGATAAAATATGGAATTAAAGATAATAACTTGTATTTTCTAAATAATATAAAATTCTTTACCATTAATTATGCAGGTTATTTCATGAAAAAATAATATTTGTTCTTTTTTAGTGGTTTTGGTTTAAAAATACAAAAAGCTATAAATTATGTACATCAGCTGAAGAACAAATTAATTACCTTTATGGTGACCTTTTTAATCGGTTATAAAGTTCATAAAATATATAAATAAATAAAAACTGAACTTAAACCTTCTAGAACCTCTTCATTTTTTACTTGCGCCAAATCATTTTGGCATGGTTGAAATGAGCATAAAAAGTTCTATTGATCTGAATTTTTCGTTTTTGCATAGCTGAACGGTCGGTATTCTAGATTTGTTCCCGGAAATGACGAATAACTTAAATCAAAAATGCATATTTTTATGTATTGTTTAGTATTTTCATTAAAACACCAAATATATTGAAAATTCGCATAGAATTAATAATATACATTTTAGTTCTAATTCTATACTTTGCGTACTTTTTGTAGTACCATTCTACTACCGTTTTCGCAAAATGCGATCACATTCTTCCCCTTTCTCCTACTTCCAAAATACAAATCTAGATAAAGGAGTGTCAAATTTTAGCTGTCACAAATTACACAACCTTGTATTATTGAATCATGCGTTTCATATAAGTTTGAATTTACAATACTTGTGTCTACACAATATTTTTCATTTTTCCACGTTTTTCTACGTAGATATCAAGGCTATCTGAGTGACTTATAGAGTAGGGATGTTGCGAATGTGGAATTTTAGACATCCGCGGATGCGAATGCGGATGCGAATACCTTACAGCTAACCTCCGCGGATGCGAATGCGTATGCGGATGTCAAGTATTTTTAAGAAACAATTTAGCATAACGGCGAGATCGTTGTTTTAACAACTTACACTGAGAAAAAGGATTAGTTTCGACAACTAAAGATATTTAGTTCCCGAATTTCGACAATATTTCGGAACTGTGACCAAGGATTGGGAACTATTACCATGGGTTGGTAATTATAACTAAATATATTAAAGCTTCTAATATTTATCTAGGTTGTACCAAATCGTTAATTTAGTTGAAGGGTTTGGTAAATACTAATAAATATTTTTTTGAAGCATATTTCTACAAATTCCATTCAACTTAACGTATGGTTCATAAAAGGAAGTCATTAAGCTCTGCTAATACAGATAAGCTTTCTTCAACACATGGTTTAGTCATAGTTACCAAATCTTAGTTGAGGCAACCACGATTTGGTTTGAGAGCGGAACATATTCATGCTTGTGAGCCACCCCTAAATAATGCTCAGCGCTCTCTGAGCACATGTGTGTTTCACATACGAAGAGCGCCAGCTAAGCAATGCACACAGTCCCAATTATTGAATCGTTTGAATGCGCTAGTATGCCGACCATTGCATAAAGACGATTCAATGAATGAGATTGTGTGCGTGGAAATCATTGCTCCGCTCAGTGTTGCCAACTTTTGATTTTCAAAAAGCACCAAAAACTTGGAAAAAAGGCGTTTTACCAAACTAAAAGCACCAAATTTTTTTTAATCAAAGGATGCTTTTTTCATAACAGTTTGTATTTAATAAAAGCAAAAATTAACAATATTTACAAGAATACATACATAAATCAATACACAAAACGTTTTCGCTCATAACGATTGAATAGCCTCTACACATGCTATGATGACTCATGCTTACGACGTAATACCGAAGTACTATTAAAACTACTATATCTCCAGAAAGAAAAATCGAATCACAACACACGAAAATAATGCCCTAAGTAGAAATGAGCAAAAAATTTTATGTTTTCATTATATAACCTCAATATAGCAAAAACCCGTGTTTTTGGCAATCTGGGGGTAGGATATCTAAAAATTCTAGTACTAGAGCAATTGTGCGGCCAGATTTGGATTCAGAACCATTCAAGTGGTAAAAAAATCAAAATTTGTACAAACAATTAGAAAATAAAAAAATAAATCCTTAACTTACCTGCGTACTAGCATTTTCAATGCGACTAGAATTCAACAAGGTGGGTTTACAACTTCATCTTTTTATCAATCATGGTTGTATTTTAGTGCATTTAAATTTGTATATTCTTGTAAATTCCGCATCTTCATGAGAGACCGCAGCTTATAATATTTCAAATTATTTTAGGTTTAACTATCTCGGAGTAATATTTATTTATTTATTTATTAAAAAATAGCCTACGGCTAATACAATTATTCTTATATACAAATAAAATTTCAAAATATTAGTTCAAAAAAAGCACTAAAAAAGGCACTAGGCACTAAATAATTTTTTTTTTGGCGTTTTAATCTTCAAAAAGCACTAAATCTAGTGCTTAAAGCACCAAGTTGGCAACTATGGCTCCGCTACCGCTGTTCGTATATGGGTGAAGTACGCGTGTGGTTACCGAGCGCTCAGTAAGCTAAGGCATGTCGATCACTGCGCTGGGTAGAGAAAGAGAAGTGTGTGTTATGACCAGTGTTGCCAGGTCTTCGGCATGAGAAAACGTCCCTCTTGGTCTGAAAAAACGTCATTTCCTACTCAAAAACGTCTTTTTCAATTGAATGTACAAAAAATTGTTTTTATTAAACTTTTATACAAAGGTACATATCAAGCCCTAACCACCAAAATAACGTAAGCGACATTTTTTTCAAACTTTNGCTCTCTGAGCACATGTGTGTTTCACATACGAAGAGCGCCAGCTAAGCAATGCACACAGTCCCAATTATTGAATCGTTTGAATGCGCTAGTATGCCGACCATTGCATAAAGACGATTCAATGAATGAGATTGTGTGCGTGGAAATCATTGCTCCGCTCAGTGTTGCCAACTTTTGATTTTCAAAAAGCACCAAAAACTTGGAAAAAAGGCGTTTTACCAAACTAAAAGCACCAAATTTTTTTTAATCAAAGGATGCTTTTTTCATAACAGTTTGTATTTAATAAAAGCAAAAATTAACAATATTTACAAGAATACATACATAAATCAATACACAAAACGTTTTCGCTCATAACGATTGAATAGCCTCTACACATGCTATGATGACTCATGCTTACGACGTAATACCGAAGTACTATTAAAACTACTATATCTCCAGAAAGAAAAATCGAATCACAACACACGAAAATAATGCCCTAAGTAGAAATGAGCAAAAAATTTTATGTTTTCATTATATAACCTCAATATAGCAAAAACCCGTGTTTTTGGCAATCTGGGGGTAGGATATCTAAAAATTCTAGTACTAGAGCAATTGTGCGGCCAGATTTGGATTCAGAACCATTCAAGTGGTAAAAAAATCAAAATTTGTACAAACAATTAGAAAATAAAAAAATAAATCCTTAACTTACCTGCGTACTAGCATTTTCAATGCGACTAGAATTCAACAAGGTGGGTTTACAACTTCATCTTTTTATCAATCATGGTTGTATTTTAGTGCATTTAAATTTGTATATTCTTGTAAATTCCGCATCTTCATGAGAGACCGCAGCTTATAATATTTCAAATTATTTTAGGTTTAACTATCTCGGAGTAATATTTATTTATTTATTTATTAAAAAATAGCCTACGGCTAATACAATTATTCTTATATACAAATAAAATTTCAAAATATTAGTTCAAAAAAAGCACTAAAAAAGGCACTAGGCACTAAATAATTTTTTTTTTGGCGTTTTAATCTTCAAAAAGCACTAAATCTAGTGCTTAAAGCACCAAGTTGGCAACTATGGCTCCGCTACCGCTGTTCGTATATGGGTGAAGTACGCGTGTGGTTACCGAGCGCTCAGTAAGCTAAGGCATGTCGATCACTGCGCTGGGTAGAGAAAGAGAAGTGTGTGTTATGACCAGTGTTGCCAGGTCTTCGGCATGAGAAAACGTCCCTCTTGGTCTGAAAAAACGTCATTTCCTACTCAAAAACGTCTTTTTCAATTGAATGTACAAAAAATTGTTTTTATTAAACTTTTATACAAAGGTACATATCAAGCCCTAACCACCAAAATAACGTAAGCGACATTTTTTTCAAACTTTCTTTTTGATGCAGAAATATTCCTAGAGCATTTAGGTGCATTTCTGCATCAAAAAAAAATTGCCGCTTACGTTATTTTGGCGGTTAGGGCTCGATATGTACGTAATGTATATTAAAATGTAATTTCGACAGAGCACATTTAAAAGTCATGGTAAACTGGTCGTTAATATAAAAATCATTTTATACATACACTTGTGATCNCAGAAAGAAAAATCGAATCACAACACACGAAAATAATGCCCTAAGTAGAAATGAGCAAAAAATTTTATGTTTTCATTATATAACCTCAATATAGCAAAAACCCGTGTTTTTGGCAATCTGGGGGTAGGATATCTAAAAATTCTAGTACTAGAGCAATTGTGCGGCCAGATTTGGATTCAGAACCATTCAAGTGGTAAAAAAATCAAAATTTGTACAAACAATTAGAAAATAAAAAAATAAATCCTTAACTTACCTGCGTACTAGCATTTTCAATGCGACTAGAATTCAACAAGGTGGGTTTACAACTTCATCTTTTTATCAATCATGGTTGTATTTTAGTGCATTTAAATTTGTATATTCTTGTAAATTCCGCATCTTCATGAGAGACCGCAGCTTATAATATTTCAAATTATTTTAGGTTTAACTATCTCGGAGTAATATTTATTTATTTATTTATTAAAAAATAGCCTACGGCTAATACAATTATTCTTATATACAAATAAAATTTCAAAATATTAGTTCAAAAAAAGCACTAAAAAAGGCACTAGGCACTAAATAATTTTTTTTTTGGCGTTTTAATCTTCAAAAAGCACTAAATCTAGTGCTTAAAGCACCAAGTTGGCAACTATGGCTCCGCTACCGCTGTTCGTATATGGGTGAAGTACGCGTGTGGTTACCGAGCGCTCAGTAAGCTAAGGCATGTCGATCACTGCGCTGGGTAGAGAAAGAGAAGTGTGTGTTATGACCAGTGTTGCCAGGTCTTCGGCATGAGAAAACGTCCCTCTTGGTCTGAAAAAACGTCATTTCCTACTCAAAAACGTCTTTTTCAATTGAATGTACAAAAAATTGTTTTTATTAAACTTTTATACAAAGGTACATATCAAGCCCTAACCACCAAAATAACGTAAGCGACATTTTTTTCAAACTTTCTTTTTGATGCAGAAATATTCCTAGAGCATTTAGGTGCATTTCTGCATCAAAAAAAAATTGCCGCTTACGTTATTTTGGCGGTTAGGGCTCGATATGTACGTAATGTATATTAAAATGTAATTTCGACAGAGCACATTTAAAAGTCATGGTAAACTGGTCGTTAATATAAAAATCATTTTATACATACACTTGTGATCCGCTGATTAAGTCATCAATATTTTCATCGTTTTTGGCTGTTTCTATTTCGTTTATTTAATGTTTATTATTTTTCCATAAAAGCCAAGCTCATTAACAAACAAAATATAAATCCACAAAAATTGTGCAAAAATTATAAACATCTGCAAATTTTCAGCTTGATTTTCAACTTTTTATTCANTATAGCAAAAACCCGTGTTTTTGGCAATCTGGGGGTAGGATATCTAAAAATTCTAGTACTAGAGCAATTGTGCGGCCAGATTTGGATTCAGAACCATTCAAGTGGTAAAAAAATCAAAATTTGTACAAACAATTAGAAAATAAAAAAATAAATCCTTAACTTACCTGCGTACTAGCATTTTCAATGCGACTAGAATTCAACAAGGTGGGTTTACAACTTCATCTTTTTATCAATCATGGTTGTATTTTAGTGCATTTAAATTTGTATATTCTTGTAAATTCCGCATCTTCATGAGAGACCGCAGCTTATAATATTTCAAAATATTTCAGGTTTTAACTATCTCGGAGTAATATTTATTTATTAAAAAATAGCCTACGGCTAATACAATTATTCTTATATACAAATAAAATTTCAAAATATTAGTTCAAAAAAAGCACTAAAAAAGGCACTAGGCACTAAATAATTTTTTTTTTGGCGTTTTAATCTTCAAAAAGCACTAAATCTAGTGCTTAAAGCACCAAGTTGGCAACTATGGCTCCGCTACCGCTGTTCGTATATGGGTGAAGTACGCGTGTGGTTACCGAGCGCTCAGTAAGCTAAGGCATGTCGATCACTGCGCTGGGTAGAGAAAGAGAAGTGTGTGTTATGACCAGTGTTGCCAGGTCTTCGGCATGAGAAAACGTCCCTCTTGGTCTGAAAAAACGTCATTTCCTACTCAAAAACGTCTTTTTCAATTGAATGTACAAAAAATTGTTTTTATTAAACTTTTATACAAAGGTACATATCAAGCCCTAACCACCAAAATAACGTAAGCGACATTTTTTTCAAACTTTCTTTTTGATGCAGAAATATTCCTAGAGCATTTAGGTGCATTTCTGCATCAAAAAAAAATTGCCGCTTACGTTATTTTGGCGGTTAGGGCTCGATATGTACGTAATGTATATTAAAATGTAATTTCGACAGAGCACATTTAAAAGTCATGGTAAACTGGTCGTTAATATAAAAATCATTTTATACATACACTTGTGATCCGCTGATTAAGTCATCAATATTTTCATCGTTTTTGGCTGTTTCTATTTCGTTTATTTAATGTTTATTATTTTTCCATAAAAGCCAAGCTCATTAACAAACAAAATATAAATCCACAAAAATTGTGCAAAAATTATAAACATCTGCAAATTTTCAGCTTGATTTTCAACTTTTTATTCAGAGTTTTTGGTTTTTTTTTTTGAGTTTGCAGTTTGATAGCCCATTAAATTTCAGGGCAATAATGTGCAAGTTCAAAGGGTCTAAATATCGCGTTGATTTTTAATAATTTTTTTTTTCTTGTAGACATTTGGTTAGGGGCTCGGTTGTCGAAAATGATAAATTACGTCCTGCTAAGAAGGAGCATAACAATAGGTCCATTCAATATCAAAAACTTGTTACGAATTGCTGCTAGTACTTGCAAGTTTTTACTGGGAATGCATTCAATAACTCAAACTATTTGCAAGAGGGAGCGAATTCGAGAGCGTATCAACCCGTGAAGCTGCAAATTCTTGCAAGTAAAAATTTTACTAGCAGGAATTTGCAGGAGTCAAAAAGTAAGGTTATGTTTCAAATTCAAATGTAAACAAACTGTTTANGAACCATTCAAGTGGTAAAAAAATCAAAATTTGTACAAACAATTAGAAAATAAAAAAATAAATCCTTAACTTACCTGCGTACTAGCATTTTCAATGCGACTAGAATTCAACAAGGTGGGTTTACAACTTCATCTTTTTATCAATCATGGTTGTATTTTAGTGCATTTAAATTTGTATATTCTTGTAAATTCCGCATCTTCATGAGAGACCGCAGCTTATAATATTTCAAATTATTTTAGGTTTAACTATCTCGGNTTCCTGAATTGGCTTTTAAAGTGCAATTGCAAATATTACAGCAAGCCTCGTAACCTCAACTATTTACACAACCAGCCTTTGAACACGGGATGCTTAGTCCAGAAAAGATCTTTTGAAGCAGCTGCAGCAAACACACAAAGATTATAAAGATTTATTNTGGACCTAATATTTCAGTCTTTTTTTTGTTCATTACATTTTCAATGAAGTCTTAAAAAAGTCGCCTACTTTTTTCTGACGTTTTATGCTGCACAGCTTTTTTAATGCTTTTGCGAGCGTACCTGCTGCAATCGATCGGCTCTT
This sequence comes from Rhagoletis zephyria, assembly GCF_001687245.7. NCBI lineage: Eukaryota > Metazoa > Arthropoda > Insecta > Diptera > Tephritidae > Rhagoletis > Rhagoletis zephyria. Next base: position 159,708 of record NW_016157509.1, on the reverse strand, counting down.
CCTGAATTGGCTTTTAAAGTGCAATTGCAAATATTACAGCAAGCCTCGTAACCTCAACTATTTACACAACCAGCCTTTGAACACGGGATGCTTAGTCCAGAAAAGATCTTTTGAAGCAGCTGCAGCAAACACACAAAGATTATAAAGATTTATTAAGAAAACAATTCAAAATCAGTTCTAGTTATAAGATTTAGTAACAAAGAAAAATTACTGGGAAGTTAAAAAACGTCATTTTTTACACAAAAAACGTCCAAACGTCAACAGGGTACAAAAAACGTCCAAATGGGGTTAAAAACGTCAACCTGGCATCGTTGGTTATGACATGCCCAGGCTTGTTTGTCTCAGTTTCAGTTTTTCCATCGCCGCGAGTTGTTTCGGTGCGTGTATAGTTATTTAAAAATATAAAGTTTGATGCCAACCGGGGTTTCTCAGTGGATATATAATTCACGTGAATTATAATTTGAAAGTATCTATATAGCCAAGGAAAAAGCAAAGCAGTATACTTAAACCAGCACTTCCAGCAGATATTGACCTGGGTTTTCGCACGACTATTCCTGTTTCATCGTTTCTTTTTAGGAAATTCTTACCACCATATACATATGTATTATTTACACTAGTAGCTATTTATGTAAGTATGAATGTATTTTTTATGCTTAATATATGCAAATAAAATAAGAAAGTAAACACAACAACCATCGAGTAAATTTTTATTTGTGTCAAACTGAAACTTTTTTTTTTATATTTATTTCGCCATATCCAACTATGCCACTTGGTCACTATAACCAAATCTTGGTTATTATAACTAAAGCTTTTTCAGAGTGTACAACGGGTTACACACCAAACCAGATGTGTCCGGTTTTTCTAAAGCTTTTTAAAAAGGATTCTTCAGTCCCATTCCTTTGGCTGTTTCAGAATTTGGGGAATCTATAACTTCATCAGTATTTTTTATCAGTAAATTTTGAACAATATTCTGTTTTCAAAGTCGTGGCTGCCAGTCGAATCGGATCAGAATATTGTTATTAAAAAAAAACACCCCTTTTTTATAAGTATTTGAATTCTTATCTAATTATAGGTCACACCTATAGCTTTTTAATAATTTGAGCATCGATTCTCTTTATACCCAGACGTTGATAATTTCTGCTGGAAATCCCTATTGAAGGAGCTTACTCTTTGACTTTAAATAGCAAAGGGACAGTTTTACCACAGAAGTTCTTAGCGAAGGATCCAATGTATATCCCTATGAAAAAAACATTGCCCGACAAGTAAACAAAATTACTGTTTTTAAAATTTTTGCTAAAAATGAATTCCCCAAAGAGCCGCATTTGAAATTATGGAAACGAATATATTAAGCAACATAACCAGATCACAAAAACTTTAATTAAAATTACGGTGCACACTTTCTGCTTTTGTGTCTAGTAGTTTGTTTGACCAGTTTTGTTACCCAAATTCTCTCACGACCGCCAAAAATATTGGCCACAATTTGTCATTTTGTTTGATATATATACGTTTTATCGGTGCACTTGTACAATATTCGCATTCGCAAAAGCTCCGCATTGATTATTGCGAATGCGAAAGCGTATGCGAATGTTAAGATTAATGCGGAAGCTCCGCGGTTGCGAATGCGAATGCGAATATTCGCAACAACCCTGTTATAGAGTGTGGTTTTTGTACGTTGAGAGAGAACTATTCTCCCGAATTGCCTTTTCAGTCCAAAGTAGCACTTGTTGGTTAGAGTAGTTCTGCGTTGGATTTCGATGACGACATTAGGGGTGTTCCATGAGTAAGTAAAACTTTGTGCCCAATTATAAAGTAACTTATTGAACATGGAATGCTTGATGAATAAATTCTAAATACCTCAAATAAACGTATTTTCGAAGAAAATATTTAGTTATATTATTTTATTACACTGTAAATGCACTCAAAACTTCAACATTAGAAAAGTAATTGAATACGACAATATTTCTTAATACAGAAGGCTCTGCAAAATCAAGTATTTACAAAGTTATAATTTTTTTTGAAGTGGGGAATAAATGTCTCGATATTTCTTCGTCCCAAAGAAGCAACATGGCATTGCAGAAAAATAGGCATTTAAGTTATATAATGGGACGAAATCACTACGGTTTTGCATGTCCCACCCTTGACAAAAAAGTTTTAAACTTCGTATTGCTATAATTTAATAACTAGAGTGTGTTTATACTATGCAGCCCTATTTCATTTCTTTTATTATATTATAAATACCTACTATACAGATTTTGAAACGTTTTATCGTGTCCCGCCCGTGTCAATCATTTACAATTTTTTTCTAATGGTGCCTAACAATAAAAAAAAGTTTAACGTTTCAAACCTAAATTTGGCGTGGCTAACTCGAAAAGTCAATGTAAACATTACTATAATAGAGACGCCGGAGAATTTTATGATGAGGTTTGCTTAACAACAATCCAAAAGTCAATACTAACAATTACCTCAAAAGTTCTACCTTCCTTATAACTTCAATATAATAAATATCATTCAAGTGACAAAGATCAAACGTATAAGCGTGAGGGGAACTTCGGATAGTAGTTTTAGGCACAATATTTGGGTAAAATTCAAGTCTACGTATATCAAAAAGAAAATTATGATGGCCAAAAGAACTGCTAAGAAGAAACTTAAAACCTCTTTGTTCTCAGCTACTGGCTATAATATTAGCAATATTTTCATTAACAACTGTTTTACCAGCTACAACCGAGCATTATTTTTAGCTGCTAGCAAGGTTGAAAAAGAAAAAAATTTTAAATATTTGTGGATGAGTAACTCCAAATTACTCTTAAGAAAATCAGAAAATGATAGACCTGTCGTTATTAATTCTTTTGAAGATCTAGATGATCTTTCTCTTTAGTTTTTATACCTTTATTGTTTAATTTATAAATGAATAATATATCTTATTTTATAGACGACAGGCCTGTCATAAACGTTATAAATGATTTAAACCTTTTAGCAGTGGGAAAAAGCACTTTAACTATTGTACATCAAAATATAAGAAGTCTGCGACAGAATTTTGATTCATTATGTCTGAACCTTGAAGCCTTTCAGTATCTTCCAGATATTGTGTTTGTATCAGAAATTTGGATCTTCTCCTATGAGATTAACGATTACCATATTCCTGGCTATAATTTTTTCGCGAACTCTAATGACTCGTACTCAGCTGGTGGTGTAGGAGTTTTTATAAAAAATATGTACGAATGCGATATAACACGTTTCTGCCTATCAAGCGCGGATATTTTGAAAATAGATGTCTACATAAAAAAAGAGCTAGTTAGTTTCGTTTGTTTCTACAGATTTCACTCGGTACCTATGCAGGTATTTCATGAAGAATTCGCATCATTTTTAGATAAGGAAAAGGCACCAAATTTAGTCTTATTAGGGGATTTCAATATTGACTTATTAGGCTCCAATGCCGTATTAGATAATCACTTGGAGCTGTTGGCAAGCCATGGCTTGACATCATATATTAATTGTAGTACTCGGCCTGATTCTGGCACCTGCATAGACCATATTTATGCACGATTCGATAAGTGTGGACTTAGCCCTTTTCTTGGCTTAAATTTAGATCTGGGGATTTCTGACCATTGCATGATCGGCTTGCAATTCAATCAAAATAATGATCGGAGCTATATTAAAAAGGGTGTTCCACTCATCAATAAAACAAATTTTGGGGCTCTCTCATGAGTTGCTTCGATATGAGAAATGGGAAACGGTCTATGCAGAAAAAGACGTTACTAGAGCGTATAGTTTATTTTTGTCTATACTAAAGGCTCACATAACCGAATCGAGCTATGTTGTTTCACCGAAACGTGCGCAAGTCATTCTCAAGCCCTGGATAAATCGAAATATACTAAAAAAGATCAAGCTGAAAAATAAATTACGCGCAAAGTGTCGTAAGCACCCAACGAACATCCGCCTTCGGAAGCATGTGAATCGCGTCACCAGCAGGTTACGCAAAGAAAGCTTCTTTATGCCATGATAATTTTTATAAGAATAGGTTGTTAGCTTCAAATGGTGACCTTAAAAAAGAATGGAATGTAGTAAATGATATTCTTAATCGTAAGTCAGAAAGACAAGATAATACTATTACTTTGGAAAACAATGGGGTGCTTGTTTCAAACCCCTCACATGTTGCTAATCACTTTAATGAATTTTTCGCTACGATTGGAAATACTCCCGCTACACGATGCACATGTACCAACCGCCCAGTTTATTCTGAAAACAGTTCTTTTGGAAGTAGCTTCTTCTTTGAACCAATCTCGGGCTCAGAGATCCTAAGTTTAATAAATTCTTTAAATAATTCCGATTCCTCTGGTAATGATGATATCTCGAACCGTACGCTGAAAAGCATAGCTCTCTATGTTGTTGATATTTTAAAACATTTATTTAATTGCAGTATTATTGAAGGAGTATTTCCTGAGGATTTAAAATGCGCTATTGTTATACCTCTTTACAAGAAAGGGAATAGAAAAGACAAAAACAACTATAGACCTATTTCTCTACTGCCATCAATCTCCAAAGTTTTTGAAAAAGCTGTGAAGTGTAGGATCTTGGCATATTTGGAAAAGGTCAAGTATTTCAGTTCAGTGCAATTCGGGTTCCGGTCGGGAGCTTCTACTGAGGACGCCCTTCTTGAAGTGTGCTCTTTTCTATATAAAGCAATGGATGACAAGAAAAATTGTGCTGGCCTTTTTGTTGACATTACAAAAGCGTTTGACATGGTTGATCATAACATACTTTTGTGCAAATTGCACTCAGCAGGTTTCCGGGGAAACGTTCTAGATTGGTTTAAATCCTATTTAACTTTACGAAGGCAGAGAGTAAAAATAAGTAATAATCTAAGTACAACCAGTCTATTGGATTTGGGAGTACCTCAAGGCTCGGTGCTTGGGCCAATTCTATTTTTGATTTATATAAACTCGCTCTTTTCAATACCTTTTATAGGAAGAGTCACAGCATTTGCCGATAACTTGGCAATTGCTTATTGCTCTGATAACTCTTTTAATCTTTTTACTGATATAAGTCACGATGTGCACCTATTGAGGGTGTGGTTTGCCAACCACAAACTCATTGTAAGTAACAAAACAAAATTAATGTATTTCAGTCTTAGCAGTAGGGAAATGCCAATTGGTGATATTACTTTTCACTCTGCAGTCTGTATGCGGCACAATCTACCTAACCACACTTGTGCTAATAACGGGTCACGCGCTGATTATGCACCAGAATTGGACTGTGACACCAAATGTTTCAAGATTGAAGTTGTGTCCAGTTTTAAGTACTTGGGAGTTATAATTGATCAAAACTTGAGTTGGTCTTCGCATATCTCGGCTATGAAACAATATCTACTATCAACTGTACGCTCCTTTTATCGTCTTCATAAATTATGTTCGAGCAGTGTATTGGAAATGGTGTACTATGGACTTATACAGTCAAAATTACAATACGGTATTAGTTGCTGGGGTAGTGCATATAATAGCAAAATTCGTCCGCTCTTGATACTGCAGAAGTGTCTCTTAAGAAGAATATGTAAAGCTACCCGTCTAGCGCATTCTATGTACCTTTTCCGAAGACTAAATATTCTTCCTGTGAGGCAGTTATACTACTATAATGTTTTGAAAGTTTTTTTTATGAGTAGTGGTTACTTACGTAGTCCAATATGCAATTCGTACAGGTTGAGAAGCAGCTCGCATTCAAATGTTGCAGTACCTGCCTCTCGCACCACCATGTTTCGTAATTTCTTTACCATAGTATCTTGTATGGTTTTTAATAAACTCCCTAAAGCTATTCAAGTCATTAGAAGGTTAACCGTCTTCCTTAAGGCAGTGAAATCGTGGCTTCTCGGCTTCGAACATGACGACATGGAAGTTCTGCTGCGGCCTTTAACATGATCGCTTTTTCTACTTAAATATTGCAAAAAATTGTATTGCTACTCTTCTGTAATTTTTATCTGGTAAATTTAATTGCAAATTGATTTTTGGATAATCCATATTCCTTTTTTGTTTACAACTATTTGTACCCACAATACTCAACATCTAATTATATATATTAAGAATATGGCGTTATCTCTGTCCATTTATTGGGACACTCAACGCCATTAACTATTATCTTATTAAATTAAGTTTTACTAATGTATCTGTGTATTTGATGTATCAAATTTAATTCTTTTAAGATAATAATGAATAAAACTTACTTACTTACTTACTTACTTATATATCTGCGTACAAGTATTCTAATGCAGATGACTTTTCGGAGTAGAGATCGATACACAAGATATTTTCTGACCTTCTATAGTTTCACCAAAGAATAGCTAAATTTGAGACTGATTTGGTCATGGAATCAGTTTTCCTAAAATAACTCAACTCCAGCCACTCTTAGGGCCGGTTACTCAACGTCTGGTTAAAACTAACAGCAGGTTAGACATCGCTATCGATTACCATGTTTAATCTGTAGTTAGTGTTAGCCAGATATACATAGATAGTCTAAACAAACTTGAAAATCATTAAGCCACATTCGAAATTTCATTGCAATCAAATGCACCGAGCAGAAGTGCATTTGGAAAATGCATATAAAATGTCATGCGTTTGCAAATAATCCATTCTCCCATGCATTTTAATCAGTGGCGCACAGCGTTGGCAGAGCTCCCAATACAAGCGCAATATTTTTGTATCTGTATGTGTGTACTCAGCAAAACAGCTCGCGCATGTGATGCTTACAGCATGAAGTACAAACGCAAACTGACCGGCTGCTAGCGGTGCATAAAAGCCTGATTATGGCAACTTAACTTAACTTAACGGAATGTAGAACTTAGAGAATCAAAATGAAACAGATTTCGACGTGGCATTAAGTTACGTTAAGTTTCGGCTGTTCAATTATAAGCAACACCCATTTAACACAATTTTTAAGAGAGAGCAGTAAGTTACGTTAAGTTGCCATAATCAGACCATAAGTTCGGTAGCTGCGCACACACGACTTGTATGTGAAACCCGAGTAGCTCCCGGAGACTCCCGTGTGCACCACTGATTTTAATACATCAATCTGGCGACTTCTAGCTTTCGTTTGGTATAACTATTGCCCCCTAAAATAGATCCTGAGGGCAGCAGTATATCGTGAGTATTACAATGACTCTACTGTGATAAAAGTGGGTCAATTGATCTTGTAATTGGCCTCAAACATTTATCATACCCAGACGTCGGCACTACCACAAACAAGCGTTAGCCAAAAGCGAGAATGTGTTGGTGTGCTTAATTAATCTTGCATGCTGTCGCGCTCTCATCGTTGCGCTCTTGCTTGTATACGTACACGCGATGATTATGCTCTTTGAGCGTGTGCTCGTTCTCTACCCATGCCTGATCATACCTAAGCCCTTTGATATGGATCTCACAGAAGCTCCATTTCAAGAAGAAAATTGTACGCGTCCCACCCGTGACAAAAGTTGTCCCACCCGTGACAGGAGAATTTTAAATTTTTTAATAATAAACAACTAATTGTTTATATGCTTTGTGCTTTGTTAGGATTGCTGGTTCTTTTCTGTATAGTAAAACATCTAATTCAGATAGAAATCGAGTAAGTTCACAGACTTTCCGTAAAATATATGTTCTCCAAAAAGCAGTGTCTTTTCTTTGTCTTACCCGTGACAGAAGAAAGAGCTCAGAATTTTCCCATATAAAATCAAGTTGGAATATTTTTCGTATTTGGTAATAACTCTTATATTAGTGAACTAGGTGTAGCTTTATCGAAATGTAGAATTGCTTAGCCCTTTATACTTAAATTTAAAAAAGAAAAACAATTATTGCTGTACAAATGTCCCACCCGTGACGATGGAATACCTTATTATTTTCGGTGTTATGCTAGTTCCCAAGTAATCGAAATTCTTTCTTCTTCTTCTTCTTTTTTGACGCTGTAACCGCCTAAGCGATTTTGGCCGAGTTCAGCAAAGCACGCTAGTCGTCTCTCCTCTGTGCTAACTGACCCCAATTGGAAACGGTAAGTGAAGCCAAGTCCTTCTCCACCTGATCTTTCCATCGCAGCGGGGGCCTCCCTCTTCCTCTGCTACCACCAGCGGTTTCCGAGTTGAATACTTTCAGAGCTGGAGCGTCGGTGTCCATTCGCACGACATGACCACGCCAGCGGAGCCGCTGTATTTGAATTCGCTGCATTATGTCCATATCGTTGTAAAGCTCACACAGCTCATCGTTCCATCGTCTGCGGTACTCGCCGTCGCCAACGCGTAAAGGCCCGTAAATTCTCTGCAAAATCCTTCTCAAAAACACTCCAAGAGCCGCCTCATCGGATGTTGTCCATTGTCCATGCACAGGCATGATGAGTGACTTATAGCGCGTGGTTTTCGTACGTCGAGAGAGGACTTTACTCCTGAATTGCCTACTCAGTTCAAAGTAGCACTTGTTGGCAAGAGTGATTCTGCGTTGCATTTCAATGTTGACATTATTATCGGTGTTAATGCTGGTTCCCAAATAAACGAAATTCTCTACTTTCTCGAAATTGTAACTGTCAACAGTGACGTGGGTGCCAAGGCGCGAATGTGCTGACTGTTTGTTTGATGACAGGAGATACTTCGTCTTGTCCTCGTTTACCACCAGACCCATGCGCTTTGCTTCCCTATCCAACTTGGAAAAGGCAGAACAGACTTCGCGGTTTTTGTTACCGATGATGTCGATGTCATCGGCATAAGCCAGCAATTGCACGCTCTTGTAGTAAATTGTTCCTGAGCGGTTCAGTTCTGCAGCTCTTATTATCTTCTCCAACATCAGATTAAAGAAGTCACATGAGAGGGAGTCGTTTGAGGGGATGCCAAATTCAGACATAGCGGCGTATAGCCAACTCCTTTCAA